>NW_017973518.1:0-20069 GCF_001876935.1 Asparagus officinalis
TGATCATTCTCACACTTCTTCTGTGCATATTCTATTCTTGTACTATTTCCATTATTTGCTTGTTTTGTATCTTCACCTATTTGTTAACTCTACTAGAGAGATAGTAACTGTGATGGTGAAACATGTCGTAGCATGGTGTTGGTGCTTGGCAGGTTTGACAATCTGGGTTTCACATTGGACTGCAGCCTTGTGTGAACCCTGGGGCGTCACACTTATTGAAAGCTTTAGCTAGACTATTAGTGGCCATATTGTATAGCGTAGAAGCCACATCCTGTATTTAGAACTTGTTGCAGAACTTGAAGAACGGTCGGTTGATCATTTGTGGACCATTATCATGGACGATATTCCAAGGGACACTGAATCAATAGGTAATGTAGTATTTCAAGAACTTAGTCATGTTAGAAGTTTTAACTTCTCTTAGCAGGATGGCTTCCGCCCACTTAGAGAAATAGTCAGTGATGGTAAATCAATAGCCTTTAGTAGATGCAGGGCTAGTCGGCCTAATGATGTTCATTCCTCATATCTTGAATGAACATTGGGCAATAGTCAAATGTAATTCTTCTGGAGGTTGATGGAATTTACCTACACGGCATCATTTGGCATAAGCTACTGCATCCATAATCATCGTCAGCCAATAGTAGCCTAGATGACACTGTAGATCCTGGAGCTCCGGTCCATGTTGATGAGTTCCATATGTACCATCATAGGCTTCTTGATGATAGGCATCTAGGTATTATGCATCAAACAATCGGTGGTACAACATTTGCTTGCTTCGGGTCATTGGGTAATATGCCATGCAAGGCATAGTCAACGATCGGGTAATGCCAATTATTAGGTTTGAAGTGAGCTAGCATGACGTGCACTTTGTTAATTTCCAAGATTTGTTTCAGAGAGTATAATTGATGGCTAGCTACTGTAATTTGCTTGATAGACTTAGAAGTCATAGCGAGAGTAGCTGCAAGTGATGCCAAGGCATCAGTGTAAGTGTTCTTGAGGTGGACTACATAGGTTATGTATAAGCCTTCAAAAGAATGAGTAAGTCTCATTGCTATTTCATAGTAGGGTAGGAGATCATTGTGTCGGACCTCATATTCTCTATTGATTTGATTGATGATTAATTTAGAATTGCCATAGGCTTCGAGATATTTGATACCCATATCTTGAGCGAGTTGTAAACCAATTACGAGGCTATTGTACTCAATTACGTTGATGAATATGACCGAGAAATGATGTGGCCATGGGGAGTGATAAGCACTAACCCCACACCTGCAACGATCTTTTATTCACGGTTCCATTGCGATGTGCTATTGAAATAGAGTTCCTACACTTGGTGGTCTGAGGTGACATTCAATTTAGACACCTCGTCTACAATGTCCTCATAGAGCTAAGAAGACTCAAGGATAGAATGATTTCACAAGCCTAGAACTCAGAGATCCTGGCTTCATCATGAGGACCCGCAGGGGGTTAACTTCGAAGAAAAATGTGTTGCCATTAAGGGCTCATGTCCTACAAGATGAAGCTGACAAACTAGGGTGGCAATGTTGGGGAAGCATTGCCATTGCCATAGCCATAATACATTGTGTTTGTATTGCTAAAGGAGCATTGCCATTGCTATAGCCATAATACATTATGTTTGCATTGCCAAAGGAGCATTGCTATAGCCATCGAATGCTAGGTCGATGTTGTTGAGGAAGTGTTGCCTTAACCATAGGAGGCTGGGTTGACGTTGCTAACAAAGAATTACCTTAGCTGTAGGAGGCTATGTTGATGGTTTCGCTCGGTGATATTTAGCGAGTGTTGAACTGCTATAGCAATGAAGCTGTTAATATGTAGAGGGATGCGCTATGTAGAAAGTATTGAAGCGTACATGGGCTTGACAAGACTGTCACAATGGCGAGGGTATTTTTCCCTTTGATCAAAAGGATTGCCTCATCTTATTCTCATCATTGAAGGATTGCTCTATCCCATTATCATCATCTTCGAGGCTTGACCATGAATCATATTGATTGAATCTCTCAATGGATTTCTCAGCAATCTCTGCCTACTCAATCAGATCTTCCCATGAGTTAGCCTTGACAGTGCCCATGTAGGCTTCCACTCGGCTGAGAAAGTTACGTCGGCATGTTTAGAGCAACATCGACAGTGGCATGTCCCGACAACACAAACTTAATTTACAAAACTTCTTGATGTAGTCTCTGACCTAGTCACCTCCCTTTTGTTTCTCTGAAAGAAGCCCGACCATTGTTACATCAACTTGGTCTTTGTGGAATTGGGGCAAGAATTGTGATTCCCAATCAGGCTAGGATTTGATTGATTCTTCGGCTAAATTCTAAAACCAGTCAAAGGCTACCCCCTGAAGGGTGCCAATGAAAAGTCGCACTTTGATAGTGTCATTCCTTACTACATTTCCCATTTGCTAATGGAAGTAATAGATGTGTTAGTTCAGGGAACCTTTGCCATTGAACGTATGTAATGTCGGTGGTGTAAACTTCGTCAGATAGGAAACAGAGTCCCATTTGATGGGATAAAGTCGAGTGATCCTAAACCTTCCTTAGCTCAGTCCTCTGTGCAAGAGTGTTGACCTGGTTTTGGAGGCTTTTGAGTGTTTTCAATTTACGCCTCATCTTCAAAGAACTAGATGTCTCAGACTCTGATCGAGAGGAGAAGATCTTCTTGGTATGGTGACTCCTTCTCAAGGGAAATGTCCCCTGGCCGCTTCCCTTTTGAAGTACTCATAGGGGGCTGGTAAGTAAGCAGTAGTTGTTGAAGCATATTTCAAGTCGCTCAAAACGCTTGTCAGATGCCTTCTTTTGGGCCTCAATTTGACGACTAAGGTCATTGATGGCCTCTCTGTCTGCCATGTTGATAGTCTATTCACACCCTTGACTTGGGCTAGGAGTTGTGTTTGACTCTATGGCTCAGTTAGCATCACTAGCAAAAGGATGATCCGCATGTGAAGGAGTTCGTTGAACAGGCAACCTCAAAATAGAGTAGTCAAAGGGGATAGCTACCTCCCATCTCGATCTAGTATGGCGATAGATACAATTGGTCTATGGATTTGATATGCTATCATCATCTTCTCGAGCTACACTAGTCATATTAATCGTGAACTCTTAGAGATCAAGGGCGAAAGCAGCCTTGCTCTTGTGAGATCACTGTCGTTGCTTTGGAGAGTTACATAGGCAGATGATGTGGCAGTCGCGTTTCTTGAAAGCAATTTCACTAGGCTAGTTTTAGCATTATGACATTGCCAGAGATGATGTTTCTTTGACCTATGACTAACATGGTCAATTGGGACTTTATCACTTATCTGAACTTGTGATTGAGATTTAGAATCACCATGGATGATAGTTTCCCTTTTAGGGTTTGATTGGAGGGTAACCCCCATTTTTAGCTTCCTTTAAGGAAGCACGATGAGCTTTGTGAGATGCTTTAAAGAGAACCCCCAGAGGGGTTGTTGACTGATGTCCAAATTGGAGGGACGTTTGAGAGTCTTGACCTTCGCTCGGGGAGAGGGTCGCTAAGTCTTCACTCAGGCCGAATCACATTTTACCTCTAGTGGCACTGAGGCTACTTCTAGCATGGTTCCCTTTGCTTTGGGTGAAGCTAGGGTTGTCTTTGCTCTAGGCGAAGTTCGCTCTACCTCTAGCGAAGCTAGGGCTATCTTTGGTGAGGCTCGCCATCTTTGAAGTAAGGTCGAATTGACCTTGTTTTTTTCACTACAGCGAATCCTACAATAACTTCTGATGGTGGCCATAGATGATTTGTCAAAGGAAATGAATTCCTCAAACTTTGCTTGGTCGAATTCAATGACTAGCATTTCAACAAAAGTCCCAAAGGTCTTAGTGTCAGACTGTGACACAATTTTCTCTTCGAATGAGAAAGAAGAGTTGTCATCCTATTTCAAGTCTTTTTAATTATAGTTGACTCAGATTACAATTCAAAGATCAGAACTGAAATAAGAAAAATTTATTCAAACTGGATTCTTTTTCGTGTGCTTATGGAGCGTCGATTTTGTACTAGGTTGAATGGTCCTACAAAGACAATAGGTCTTTTGTCGCTAATGATCTCTAATCTCTTAGAAGATAGCACAAACTTTTTTGATGAAGGGATATCAAGAAGAAACCGAATACCACCTTTGCCTCTATTCTTGTGCGTGTTATCCAGTCTTTCACGTGTCTGATAAGTTAAGAAATGCTATTTAACTTGAAGAGATATTAACAGATCCTTTCTCATAAGGATTGTTGATTAAGCCAGATGACTAGCTAAAGAGAACGAATCCTTTCCCACAAGGATCATTGATTGAGCTAAATGATTAGCCAATAATAATGATTTATGAAGATCAATCAGAATGGAGGAGAGATGGACTCTTTGTCGATGTAGCCTCTAAATCTCTCTCTCTTTTCTCAATGGTAAGAAGCCTAGCCAATAACAACATTAAACCCAAGGGCTTTCCTCCGCCTTCGCTTCCTATTGATCATGCTTATTTATAGGTTTAAAAGCATTCAGGAGTGAGTTAATAGACCTTAACCCTCATTGAATGAGTGAGTTAGTTGCCATTAACTCCCCTTAAATGGGTGAGTTAATTGGGTGAACTGTTTCCTTAAAAGTAGCTACTAAAAACGGTTATGGGCGAGGTTCGCCAATAACGACCATGGGTGAAGTTCGCCAGCAACGACCATGAGCGAACTTTGCCAGAATGGAGGTACTCCACTTTCTTTGGAACGTGTGTGATGTGGCCCATATGTGCAATTGGGCAAAGCTCGCTTAGGCGAGCTTTGCTATGACTTCTACAAGCTTCATTGTGGCTTCGACAAACTTCGCTGTGGCTTCAGTGAACTTTGCTATGTGGCCCACGTGGACTATATGGGCAAAGCTCATTTTAGGTAAACTTAACTTAAAGCTTCACTTTGACTTGGTCTTGATAGAGAGCTTCATTATGATTTGGGAAAGCTTCTCTATGGCTTGGGCGAGCTTTGATGATAAGTTTAGTTTTGACTCAGAATCTAAATTGAACTCATTTATTGACTCGGCCAACTCAAGGACGCCTTTTGACTTGGCCCAGAGTCTGAATTAGTGACGCCTTTTGACCTGGACTTAGAGTCTAACTTGAAGATGCCTTTTGACTCAATCCTAATATCGACTTGAGGATTGACATAGACTCAGGTCTTCTTTGGCTTGGATGCAGTCATGTTCGCATGTGATCTTAGCTATAGCCTACCATATGCTGATGATTGAGCCCATCTGCAGTGTTTAGCTCATGAGTGTTCACTTCTGGGACTCAGACTCAGCGCTGGTCTAATAGAGTTTATTTTAATCATCTACAAAGAGTTATCAAGATAACTATGAGTCTCTCACCGACAAAGACAAGTCTACTCCATAAGCTGAATAAGACGAAGCATGAGCTGTGAAACATCAAGTGTGGGGTTGGTGACATGTTGACCACTATGTGGAGCTACTGAAATTACCCTAGGGGGGGTGAATAGGGTATATGCTAATCTAATCCGATAATAATACCGATTTAAACTTATTAATAATTTTCCTAGCAAGTATGAAGTACAACAAGTTATATAAGCTAGGATATGCAATATAAACAAAGGGCGATAAAAAAGAAGAACAAATATGCAAATGAGATAGTGCGCAAATAGACAATACAAACACACGATGTGATCACGGAGTTCGGTCACTCTTGATCTACGTATTCGTTCCTCACTCACGAGGAGAGCTCCACTATCTCAAAGGATACTACACAATCGGTTTTTAACGCTCATCGACAAACATTTACAACACTCACAATGTAATCACACAACACACCCTCTAAATGTTGGCCTAGCCCGTGTCGACTTCCTCAAGTGCTCAGATTTACAACATCTCTCTAGGCTTTACTACCGACGTCACTCCTCTTGGAATCGACCCCGTCTCTCACCACACACTCCTCTCGGTGTACTTGTGTATTACAAGCGCAAATAGACAATACAAACACACGATGTGATCACGGAGTTCGGTCACTCTTGATCTACGTATTCGTTTCTCACTCACGAGGAGAGCTCCACTATCTCAAAGGATACTACACAATCGGTTTTTAACGCTCACCGACAAACGTTTACAACACTCACAATGTAATCACACAACACACCCTCTAAATGTTGGCCTAGCCCGTGTCGACTTCCTCAAGTGCTCAGATTTACAACCTCTCTCTAGGCTTTACTACCGACGCCACTCCTCTTGGAATCGACCCCGTCTCTCACCACACACTCCTCTCGGTGTACTTGTGTATTACAAAGTGAACTCTCAACAATTAAGTACAAATAAAATGATTTGTTCTCCAATACAATTTGAGAACGAAATGAAGCTCACTCAATCACACTCACAACTGATGCGGCATAAACATGTACCAAAAAGGTTGCAAGTGAACAACCGTGTCAAATTATAGTATTTAAGATATCGATCCCACGAGGAAGGTGTTTTGTAAGAGAAAATATGAAATCGGTTCTTATGTTGTGTGCGTGATAAGTAGGAGTGATAAGTGAATGTGATTGTGAAGAGATTGAGAGAGTGAAAATGGTGTGTGAATAGGTGCAAGTGTAAGTGAGAGTGGATTTGAAAAAAAAGAATGAGTATGATCAATAAGGTGAGAAGGAAAAAATGAATAAAATCAAGAAACAAACAAAAAAAATCAAGAATGAAGAACAAAATTCTAGAATAAAAGAAAATACAAGAAATTAAAGATGGTGGATAGAGAGAGAGAGAGAGAGAGAGAGAGAGAGAGAGAGAGATGAAATTGAAGCTCAAACACGAAAGAATCAATCTTCTCCTTTTGTGAAAGTTTCTTCACAAAACAAACTTGAAGCCACTTAAAACTCTTAAACAAACTTAAACCCCTTTGTAAACTTGTTATAAAATTTTCTTCATTAGCTCAGAAGTTAAAGGGTATGGGGTATATATAGGATCAAGAAACAAAGGCCCAAAAACCAAGAAAATATCACAAAACAATAAAATCTGAAAAACTAGCCGTTATGCCTATGGCTACATGTTCAGTCGACTGGATGACAATGGCCGGTCGACGGAAGGTTGTGCATCGATTGACCAAACTCAAGTTGTCAGTCGACTGAAGCACCCTGAGAAACAATCAGCTAAAACTAGAGTCCTGGTCGGTCGACCGGAAGGTCATGTTCGGTCGACCAAAATACCTTGAGAAGCAAAACTAGAAAATCTCGTTCTGGTCGGTCGACCGGGATGTCTTGTGCGGTCGACCGAAAACTGATATATGACAAAACCTGTTGAAAAACTGAATTTAAATCGTCTTTAAAAAATATCAAATAAATTCTAAAAATTGTAAACCTTGTGGAAATGTTTATAAACATGAAAATGAACATGTTACAAAAGAAATTTTTCAAATTGCATTTTCCATTTGTGAAAACTCGTCATTTTACAAAAACTCAAAAATACATGTTTGTATGAACACTTGATTTTGGCATATGTTTTTAACTAAGTTATAAAAACATTTTGAACTGATTTATGGACTATATATAAGATGTATACAAAGATTATTTATGAATACCCAAATTGTGATGAAAGTAAGAAATGTGTATGTGTATATAATTGAGCTTAAAAGTATTGAAACACAAAATACACATCCTACACTGATATACCATATAGATTGCATATGAAGCTCGATCGGATCTTGACTTTACTTGTATATGCTCCATTTACAATATAGCTCTTGAATCATTCAACCTGGGTTAATCAATCAAAACCAAACACTAGAAAACATGTTTTGAATTGTTTGTTAAATCATCAAAACAAGATTATAGAATTAGGCTCACCACATGAGTCCTAACAGCTACAAGCCTTGCATCAAGTGCTTGGGTGGGAGCCTTGCTGACACCTCCTTTAACTGCAATGATGACAAACAACGATAATGAGTGATTGTGGTGGTGGCGGTGCCTGTTGTTCCTTTGATTCTTTTGTTGCGTCGGTCCTTTGTGTGTCACCTTATCTGGGGTAGTTGTCTTGCCTTTCTTTTTCTTCCTTATGTCTGTATATAGATGGTGAACTGATGTAGCAATCTTTATGGAAACGAATTGAACTTTTTCTATTTGCATTTATGAACGATTCTCCATGTTTGAACTGATTCTATATATCTGTCTAAGAACTAAAGGTGCATGAACTCGACATTGCGCCGAACTGTACATAGGCAGATCATGCCTAAAGCAGCGGGAATGACTATTAGCATTCATACTTCATTTATATATTCTGATGTTTTGAGCAGAGTGCGGTTATAATAATGTCATGAAAGCCATGGTTTCACTATGTTGCCGCTTTCAATTTTTGCACCTTCTATATAAGTAAAGGATCGGATGGGCAACTGACTCTCTGTGCATAAATCTAATCCCTCTTTGCCTTCTTCACCTCTAATCTTGGTGATATTGACTTTTAGTATCAATCCTTCTAAGAGGGTCTATTTTCTGCCGTAGGCAACGCCCGGGGTGAGATCAGAGTATGCGTCTAGATCTATTATTGACTTGGTGCAACGGCTGGAGAATGAAGCCGCGTATCTTTGCATCATGGTCGAGAATTCTCAGTTGAGTTTGAAGTTGTGATGGAAGCCGACAATAATTTTCATCGTCGTCTTCCTGAGATGAGCTCTTGATTTGAAAACTTAAGATCGACCTTGGTGAATTATTAAGCTCTCCTTGGTGATTCAGGTAGCGTTTGGTGCACTTAGGCGGTAGCTTGGAGGACACCTCTTCTAGAGATCAAGAAGGTGACAACAACGAGTGATCGTGACAGTCGCCCTATTGTTTTGTTTGTCTTATTTTTATTGTTGGTTGTAGTCGTGCTTTATTTATCTTGATTGTACTAGTACGTTCTTGTAATATTCAATCTTCGTCAATGCAAGGAGCTATTTCTTCTTGATTTTTTGTAATTTTGATTTAATCACGTACAACTATAATTAAGCGTTTATTTAATCCAATTCAATCGAATGACCAAATAGTGTGATGCGTTGGGAGTAGTTCCCTACTATTGGCTTGTCAAGTCACTTCACTATTTAATGAATTTAACACGTGTTGGACAAGATTGGTTGAATTCTTTCTTAAGAAGGGGCTCGAGCTTTCATTGTCTCCACCCTTTCCTCATCTCTTAATTTCCCTAATCTTTCAGGTGCTCATGATACATTATCCTCGCATTCTTCAGGTGCTTGAAAATAACACCCTCTGCCTTTTAGGTGTCCTGCACGCTCACGCCATGGTACGAATGGAGAAGGTGCTGGCGGATAATAAAGAGCTCTGGCATATTATCGACAGCTTGATGCAGGAGCTCGACACGTCTAAGAAAAAGTTGGAGGAGCGCAAATTGGCATACAATGCTTTGGTAACTACTTCTATACAGCTAAAGCAAGAGCTGAGGAAGACAACACATGGTTGAGTTATCGAAGAGGGTTTGCGCAGCCAAAGAAGGAGCATGAAGAGGGTCATGTAGGCCCGAGTTGTTGAAGGGGACCTCATCCGCTGTCTTCTCTTTCTCCTTTCTTTCTTTTCACTGTGTAAACGTGTTGTAACCTTTTCTTTTTTTTTTAACAATCAATGAAGAACTCTTTTATTTACAATTAATGAAGAACTCTTTTGTTTCACAGTTAACACTTTTTCATCGAGTTAGTTATCATGTTTGCATGTGTTGTATATTGAGATCTGACCGAGTTGAACCCGTAGGGGCATCAAATTCCAAAGTTCTCATGCTTCGGATCTTTTGAATTATAATTAACATAGTTTACGATTCAAAGAAAACTAAAAGAAATAAGAAAATTTTTATAGAGATCTTGGGTTCTTTTCTATGTGCCGACGGAGTGTAGATCTTGTGCTTCATTGACGATCTAACTAAAATGATGAATCTCTCGCTAACTGATGATCTCTGATCTCTCTTTGAAGTTGCTGAAGTCTTCTCAAGGGGAGGAGATGTTGGGGTCGAGGGCTGCTAGAAATTCGAGATAACTTTCTTTCAAGATTATGTGTGTGCAATAACATATTGTGTGATAAATAAACTATGAGTAAGTACACTGAAACCATGCTTGCACCGCTTTGTTCATCTTGTTCCGCTATTTATGGTAACAATCCTGCTATTTGGCTCGCAAAAGCCAGCGCGCAGCCAGCGCGCAAGAGAGAGGAACAGGGGGGTGGGCCCCACAGCTGTGGGGCCCACCCCCCTGTTCCTCTCTCTTGCGCGCTGGCTGCGCGCTGGCTTTTGCGAGCCAAATAGCAGGATTGTTTATTCAACAAAATCCGTACGTCCTCCCCATCTTCGTATCCCAACTGCCCCCGTCATCCCAAACCTCATCGTCGGTGATTACCTTCAAAGGGGGAAGCTCGTCGATGCTCATCATCCCCAAGGACGGACTCCAATTCTTAGGGGGAAGCTCGTCGATGCTCCGTCCAGTGATTGCCTTCAAAGAATCTCGCCGGAGTTTTGCGGCTCGGTGGGTGTCGTTGAGCTTGGATTCGAGAATGTAGGATGGGGTTACGCCGGCGACGACCGATTGGACGATTTCTTCATCGTTAAGGGGGAGATCGCCGGAGTTGGCGGTGGGGGCTGCCGTTGTGAGGAGAGGGCAAATGGGTTGTTAGGCTAGGTCGCCATCGATGATCTGGAAATTGAATTATTCTTGTTTATGACTTATTTTTCTACATTGCAGAGTTGAAGATTATTCTTTTGTGTATGTTATGTCAATGTGATAACTGGCAATTGAATTATTCTTTTGGAATATGTCTAACAGTGGTGTAGCTTTGCTGTTGACAAGTGCTTGTATTTGTCACATGGACTGCATATATGCCTTCAAATAGTACCGAGACTTCTGGGGTTTCCATTAATGCTTATGTTGCCTCCATCATTCAAGTTCTAATGATCATGAGGGAGGCACTAGTTCTGTCAATGTTTTAAAGTGAAAACAAGGAAAGAGAAGATGAAATCCTAGTTTGTTTCATTGAGAAAAATCTGTGATGTCATACCCTGATTTTAGAGTATTTAATCCAAATCTGTGATATCATACCCTGATTTTAGAGTATTTAATCCATGGGAACACCAGGCAGCAGAACAGATGTGGCTTAAGCAGAATTGTTTGCATCTATACACAATAACTACATAAACTATTTAATGTTTTTTTTTAATTTTTATTTTTTACTTCAGCAGTACCTAGTTTATTAGCTACTAATCTGGGTTGCTGAAGATGTCCACGTTAAGAATTAATCACAAGAATTTTTTAATGTTCAATCTGATTTCACTCACATTGAGAAATATACAAAAGATGTCCACGTTAATACTGTGTTGATAATTAATAGCGGCTCCAATTAACATTGGTTGATGTAATTTCTGAACATGCAGATGATCATATACATTGACAAATTTAGCAAGCATGTGATAAACACATAGTAATAAATAAGAACAAAGAGAGACTTCCCCATGTGTTAAATAAACTCCGACACAAAATCGCCTAAAAAGTTCGTTCATTATCTAACCTCGAGAAGAACAAGGAAGTCATAGACATTGCTTATGAAAAAGAATCCCAACAGTATGATTTGAAGGTTATTCATAAGCATCCAAAGCAACAATTGGCTAAAATATATCCATTAATCATCCAACATAAAAAGAAATAGAAAACAAGAAACGGTAAAGGGAGTGCAGGGAGTGCATTTGGAGTTAGGTCACAAGTAGTGTAGCCTGGTGTGTAGAACCAATCAGCCTCTTCATGGTTGAGGGTCCGTATAGGGCTCGATAACAAGGAACGGTGCATGGAAATCTCAGCAGCAAACATATGGTTGAGGCATCTTTGGTCCTTCTGAAGAATCTTCTTCTTGTATTTGCTAGGCAGCTCATAAACAAATACTTTCAATGGTGACCTCTGCCCAACAACCCATTTGCCCTCTCCTCACAACGCCTCTGCTTTCAATGGCGACCTAGCCTAACAACCCATTTCCCCTCTCCTCACAATGGCAGCCCCCGCCGCCAACTCCGGCGATCTCCCCCTCGACGATGAAGAAATCGTCCAATCGGTCGTCACCGGCGTAACCTCATCCTACATTCTCGAATCCAAGCTCAACGACACCCACCGAGCCGTAAAACTCCGGCGAGATTCTTTGAAGGTAATCACTGGATGGAGCATCGACGAGCTTCCCCCTAAGAATTGGAGTCCGTCCTTGGGGATGACGAGCATCGACGAGCTTCCCCCTTTGAAGGTAATCACCAACGGTGAGGTTTGGGATGACGGGGGAAGTTAGGATACGAAGATGGGGAGGACGTAAGGATTTTGTTGAATAAATTAGGAAAGGGAGCAATTATTTAGGGGAGATTTGTGTTTTTTACATCCAGGTCCTTTATTTTTTATAAATTTAACCCTCGAAAATCTGTTATTTCTATAAATGCGAGCCTAGCGAATAAGTCGTTTGACCCTCCATCGAGCCATGTGAAAAGTTCTATTCATTCAAAACCGTTAAAATTGATACGAGTGGATGAAAGGTCAAACGACGACGGGTTCACCCCAAACTTGGTGTGTTGGGGTTTTAGAATATGGAGATCAAGTTTAACGGAGCGGATCATCCACAATATAGTTCAATCATGTGATTTTAGGCCGCGTCTATATAGAGTTAGTGGTCATTAGCTCTAGAGATAATGGAAGAACCGTTTCCCCTTGACAATAGCTCTTGGAACATTTAATTGGCGAAGTTCACTAAAAAGTGGGTAATCCACTTTCTTTAGAACGCGGGTGACGTGGACCACATGAGTTTCTTTGGGTGAAGTTCGTGTGAGACTTTTGGTGAACTTCATACATATAGAGTTAGTGGTCATTAGCTCTAGAGATAATGGAAGAACCGTTTCCCCTTGACAATAGCTCTTGGAACATTTAATTGGCGAAGTTCACTAAAAAGTGGGTAATCCACTTTCTTTAGAACGCGGGTGACGTGGACCACATGAGTTTCTTTGGGTGAAGTTCGTGTGAGACTTTTGGTGAACTTCATTGATTGGTTCAGATTTGATTGAGAATCTAACTTGAGCTCATCTCTCGACTTTGCCGACTCGAGGACACCTTTTGACTTGACTAAGAGCATATAAATAGACTATTTATCTTCTTAGCTTCTTTGCCCTATTTTCAAAACCTCAGCTTTCTTCGAAAGCCTTTGATCTTTTGAACCGCCAACCCTTTTTCTTTTGTTCAATAGCGCCCCATCATCAAGTCACCAGAGGGAAGAACATTGTCTATGGATCTCTTCAGTTGAAGACTACCACAGTGATGCCATAGCTAGAGATGACATCAGGTAAACTTCTGAACCCATCTTCTCTCATGATCAGCATGGCTTTTGTTTGCCAAAATAGCCCCCATTGCGCTTGAACAGTGCTAAAAAGTACACGAATATCTTTTGCTATAAAAGGGGAGACTTTTATGATTGCATTCAGTCTTATTCATGAATTTCATTGGCGACGATAAAGCTTTGATAGCCACCATCAGTGGCTCTTAATACGACGAACTTCGCTTCTCAGATGAAGTTCGCTATCTCAACCTATTAGAGTTTAAGGTGAACTTTGATTGAGCGAGGTTTATGGGCTTAGTCACTTGGACTTTGTTAGCGTACTTGGCCTAGGTGAGGTTCGCTAATTTAGTCCATTTGCTTTCTTGAGTGATTTTCATTGCAGAGTTAAAATTCGCTATTATTGGTACGAACTTTGCCTACCTCACCAACACTTAGCCATTTTTACAAGAGTTTGTATTAGGATGACCTTCACTAATGGGTGAACTTTGCCCAGGAAAACTTGGTGAGCTTCGTTGATTTAATCAAACCGTCTCCCTCGAATGCTTGAGTCAAGTTTGCTTCCCATGGATGATCCGATCGAAACTGTGATTGAGTTTCAGTACGTAGTAGAAGCTCTTGTGTGATTGAGTTCGATTACCCGAGCTTGATGAGTATCAAGGCCGAATGCTTAGAGAAGGCTAATATGCAAGAGTTTGCAAATATCTAAGAGTCTCAAATCTGAGAGTTCAGATTGAGTCTACTTCAGCAATCCATGCTTTTGCTTAAGAATGTCCAACCAAGCTCTCAAGATGCCCATCCGCTCAAGCCTACCAGATCAGCAGTAAAAAGCCTATGATTGAAAAGTCTTAGAAATGCCAAGCTTCCAAACCTCCAAAAAAGCCTTTTTCATGTTGCCAAAGGTGGCTGATAAATAGGCAAGGAAAGGCATTGTCAATCCCTTGACTTGTGGGATATGACCGCTTACAGGTGAGGAGAACCATGCCCTCCCCTATAGCTGTGGGAAGTGACCATTATAGGTGATGAGAGCCATGCTTCATCACTCAGGATGTGGGACGTGGGTAGGCCCACTCCCATAGGCAAGCAGCCGATTGCGCTGCTCAGGTGAGGCTGGCAGGCTTACAGGCGAGCTTGAGCGGTGTTTGAATGCTCAGGCGAGCTTGCAGGCGAGCTTGGCGAACAGGCAGGGCCGACTGGCGGACTGGCGGGCCCCTCAAGCATTAGGCGAGCTTGGTTCATGCTAGCGAACTCCCTGCGGGCGAGCTTGACTCGTGCGGGCGAGTGTAGCTTTTTGGCGAGCTCAACACGTGCGGGCAAGTCAAGAAATGAGGCGAGCTTGACTCGTGCTGGCGAGTCAAACAAACATGCGAGCTTGACTTGTGCTGGCAAGCGAGCTCGACTCGTGCGGGCAAGTCAAGCCATGTTGGCGAACTTTGGCTCGTGCAGGCGAGCAAAGCGTTGGCGAATCTAGCTTACAGGAGAGCTCTGCTTGGCCTCTTGAATGCAGACGTGCTTGACTTAGGCTGGCAAGCCAAGTTTGCAGGCGAGCTTTGCTTGGCCTCTTGAATGCAGGCGGGCTTGACTTTCTTTGAGCACGCAAGTGAACTCAAACATGCGAGATTTGAGTTCTCTTGTGTAAAGGCAATTTTTATTGCCTATATTCAGCAAAGCAAGCGTGAGATATTTTGGAGACATTGTACTATGGAGTTGAGATGGTGAAAAAAGTTAGGCTTCAAACGTTGATGCGTCAGTTTTAAATTTTGTAAATGGAACCTGCTGAATGTGTTGCAGATTACATAACTCGAGTACTTGCTTTGACAAAATAAATAAAAATAAACATGGAGAAGGTTGCTGATTTAGCAATTATAGAAAAGATATTGCGATCTCTTACAGCAAAATTTGATCATATCATGGTGGCAATCAAAGAATCATAGGATTTATTCAAGGTGACAGTTGATGAGTTGATGGGTGCCTTACAAGTTCATGAGCAACGCATGAATGAGAGGTCAACTGAGAAGCCCCTTGAGAAAGCTTTTCAAAGTCAAGCTTTTATAAAGAATAACAAAGGAACACATGACGAAAGAGACCAGT
Source organism: Asparagus officinalis (assembly GCF_001876935.1). Classification (NCBI taxonomy): domain Eukaryota; kingdom Viridiplantae; phylum Streptophyta; class Magnoliopsida; order Asparagales; family Asparagaceae; genus Asparagus; species Asparagus officinalis. The sequence continues at coordinate 15,387 of NW_017973518.1, forward strand.
GAGGAGGAAATTCTCATGGCAGAGGACAAGGATACGGGAACTACAACAACCGAGGACGTGAATACTACAATAGTTAAAGACGTGGTAGTTATAACAACAATCAAAGAGATGACGGAAATCAGAGAAGCAATTATCAACCAAATTCAAATTATCGAGGTCGAGATCAAGGTCAAGGTCGAGGCTTTGGACATGGTAGAGGAAATTTTAATAAATCGAATAGTGAATGTTACATATGTCACAGATATGGCCACTATGCAAAGGAGTGCCAAGTACCAGGATAATTCTCAATCCGGAGAAGAAGTTCGATTTGCACAAGAAAGAGGTGATGAAGACAACTACACTTTATTGATGGTCATAGCAGCCGGTGAAGAATCAAACTACAACATATGGTTTCTTGACACTGGGTTTCCTGAAGAGGTGTGGACTGGTTATAAGCCAAGTGTAAGACATCTCAAATTAGTGTTTGGCTCCATTGCTTATGCTCATATTCCAGCAGAAAGAAGAAAGAAATTTGATGACAGAGGCAAGAAGATAGTTTTTATTAGCTACAATTTTGGAGGTTACAAACTCTACAACCCTGTTACAAAGAAGGTGGTTGTAAGTAAAGATGTTATGTTTGCTGAAGAAGAAGCTTGGAATTGGGATCTAGAAGCAAAAAACGATTCACGGCGTACTCTTCTTGATATTCTTGAAGACGGTGTCCCTGTTGCAATTGAAGTAGCACCTACGACCAATGCTCCTGAAGCTCTAGCCCTGCAAATTTCATTGGAAGTTTAAAGACCAAGAAGAAATCGCCAACCATCAGTTCTCTTGAAAGATTATAAAGTAACTCCAGATGATGATGTTGATGCAGATGGAGATATAGTGCACTTTGCAATGTTTGCAAATTGTAAGCCAGTTATGTTTGAAGAGGCTATTCAACATCCTAAGTGGATAAATGCAATGAAAGAAAAGATAAAGGCGATCGAGAAGAACAATACGTTGGAGCTTACTAATATACTGCAAGGATATAAAGCAATTGATGTGTAGTGGGTTTTCAACATAAAGATTTAGGCAAACGGCGAGGTTGAGCGGCATAAAGCAAGATTGGTGGTGAAATGCTACGAGCAAATGCCTGGTTATAACTACCAAGAGGTATTTTTCCATGTTGCTAGAATCAAAACTGTTAGACTAATAATTGCCTTGGCTGTACAGAAGCATTAGAATATTCATCAGATGGACATGAAGTCAGCTTTTCTTAATGGGCCACTTGAAGAAGAAGTTTTTGTGAAGGAACCACCTGTATTTGTGAAGAAAGGATGCGAGCATAAAGTATACAAGTTGAAGAAAGCCTTGTACTGGCTAAAGTAGGCGCCATTAGCATGGAACAAAAGAATTGATTCTTTCTTTCAAGAAAGTGGATTTCAGAAGTGCCCCTCTGAGCATGCCTTATATGTGAAGACAAACAACTCTAGAGATATACTACTATTATGCCTTTATGTAGATGATTTGATTTTTACGGGCAATAATATTAGTATGATTGAAGATTTTAAGAAGTCGATGATGCATGAATTTGAGATGACAGATCTTGCCTTGATGTCTTATTTTCTTGGCATTGAAGTGGGTCAAGGCGATGATGGGATTTTCATATGTCAAAAGAGGTACTTTACATAGTTGTTGAAGAGGTTTCAGATGTTTGATTGCAATCCTGTTAGAATTCTTTTGGAGGTTGGTACTAAATTATCTTGAGAACGTGACGGTGCACAAGTTGATCCAACTTATTTCAAGCAAATTGTTAAGAGTTTGAGATATCTCACATGTACAAGTCCAAATATACCCTATGGAGTTGGTCTAATTAGCAGATTTTTGGAGGCCACTCGCCAATCTCATCTACAAGTTACAAAGAGAATTATGTGGTACCTAAATGGGACTTATGATCATGGTTTATTTTACTCTTTATTTAATAATTGTGATGTTGTAGGCTATTCTGATAGTGATTGGAGTGGAGATCATGATGGTCGTAAAAGTACTACTGGCTACGCATTTTTATGGCCATCGAAGAAGCAGTCTATTGTTGCACTCTCAACTTGTGAAGTTGAGTATGTAGCAGCGGCGTCGAGTGCTTGTCAAGCAATTTGGTTGCGTAATGTGCTAAGTCAAATTCATATTCATGTTGAAGGTCCTACAAAGATTTATGTTGACAACAAGTTCGCAATTGATTTGGCGAAGAATCCAGTCACTCATAGAAGGAGCAAACATATTCATATTTGTTACCACTTTCTACGAGACAATGTTGAGAAGAACGAGATCGTGTTGGTTTATTACAAGTCTAAAGATCAAGTTGCGGACATTCTCACAAAACCCTTGAAGTTTAAAGCATTTGTCAAGCTAAAGCACATAATGAGATTGAATTTACAGAATTTAGATTAAGGGGGAATGTTGAAACTAATCCAAATTCAATTAGGTTATCATTAGTAGTTAGTTCTATCAATAAGAGTTTACTTCTACTAGGAATTGGTTCATATAGCTTATCTATAGTATTTAGTTGCTCTATCTTTAGAAGTTCATATCATATTAGAATTCTTGCAATATTAGATTGCTAAACTATTTAAATTTTACTGTAGCCGAATTATCGTAGCAGCAGCCGAACAAGAAAAACAGAGAACAATAAAGAGATTAATTTGTTTGCTTCTCCCACTAAATCTCTCCACATACGTACTATAAGTAGATTAGCTTTGCCGTTGATTGTTCCAACATGAGCATGGTTGTATTAATTGTTGGATTTAATCTAATAAATCTATTTGTGGGCACATATGATTAATCAATGTGTATTGCTATCTTTCAGGATAACCCACTAAAGTGATCAATTAAGTTGGGTTAATGGGTATTTAAATATAATCATGGGGTTATATGTGCAGATACCAGGTTGTAATTGTAATTTATTGAGGGGCTAAATTACAAAAGTACAACATCTATAAATAAGGGGTTATGGTCCCTAACCTAGGGTTACACTCTCTAATTCTCTACACCCCCATCTAGCTAGAGAAATTCGGATTTAGAGAAACCCTAAGGTTAGAAGATCCAAAACCCAAAATCAAGATCAATCTATGAATTCAGGTATAAGCTTCCGCTCATTTATGATTCTTGTTAATCTCTTTGAATTAATCATGGCTATATGGTTTTAGATCTTAAGTTTTGATTTAGATCTAACAAGTGGTATCAGAGCCACCTTGATTAATTCTTAGGGATTTAAGTTTTATTGGGTTTTTTGATCTTAAATCTCTGGTTAAAAATTCAATATTGTTCTCGGATGAACAGTAATGTTCGGGGAACAGTAACAAAAAAATTTTCGGGTGAGCAGTAAAGTATTTTTTTTTTATGAACAGTAACTGAAAAAATCGCCGGTGAACAGTAACTTTTTGGAATTTTTTGGTTTTTTTATTCAATTCTTTCCAATTCTGGATCTGTTTTGAAAATAAAAAAATCAAAGGCTTTTTGGGTTTGTCGGCGGCGGTTTCAATTTGAAACCCTAAGGGTTCATACGTGAAAACGTGGCGAACATTAAGGAGGTGGTTACCTCAAATTTTGGCGAAGCGGTAAGCTTCAAACGAAACCTCGCGTTCGTTCATAATTTAACCGAACCTCGCGTACAAAAACGAACTTCGCTTCGTTATCAAGTGAGCCTCCGCGCTCAACCACTTCGGTTTCGTTCAAAGGGAGCACTCGCGCTCACTAAGTGAGCGTCAAGCTCAATTGTAACGAACCTCGCGTTCGTCATATAGGTGAACCTCGCGTTCACTCAGTGAGCGCTAAGCTCATTTTCACGAACTCGCGTATCGTTTATTAGGTGAGACCTCGCGTTCAACTCAGGTGAGCGTCCAAGCTCAATTTTTAACAGACCGTCGCGTTTCGTTCTAGAGTGAACCTCGCGTTCAACTGCAGGTGAGCGCAAGCTCATTTTAACGAACCTCGTGCGTTCGTCGCTTCAGACGAACCTGCGGCGTTCGTACTTACAGACGAAAACTCGCGTCCGTACTTTAGACGAACCGAGTCGCGTTAGTAACTTCAGACGAACCTCGCGTCGAACATCAGCAGAACATCGTGTTCATCTTTTTTAAACGAACCTCGCGTTGCGTCCCAAGAGTTGAACCTGCGTTCTTTACAAAGCGAACCTCGCGGTTCGTTCAATTTTTAAACGAACCTCGCGTTCGTGTTTAAGTGATCTCATACTCAAACAGTCCGAACTCGCGTTCGAAGTAAGGGAACTTCGTGTTCATTATGGTTAAGCCTCGCTTTTCATGGGTCCACTTTGGTATACTTAATTATTCAATTAATATGGGCCCTAATCGGGTTTAAAATCAATATTTACTTCAAAATATTTATGGACACTAAGGTATTAACGGTTGTCTCTCACTCCAATTGATTAATGAAACAAGCAGTGCCAAAAGTAACCTCTCTTGTGTAGAATTGTTCATGAGGAATGGTGAGATGTTTGTGGTATGCTTTCGTGTAAATATTTATCGGCCCAAAGGAACGGTATAGTTATTTTAGACTATATACACATCTGGCGATGATAAGCGTGTGACCAATTATAAGGTTTACATGTGAATAATGAATCGAGTCCAGAAGTAAGTTTCCCATATTGACATGAGTATTGTCAATGTTTTGATTCATGCAACAAGGTATCACTTACAAGTTAAATAG
>NW_017973519.1:0-4223 GCF_001876935.1 Asparagus officinalis
TGGTACGAGGTCTACCACGTCCTGCCATCTATCTGATCATAAGAAAATAAAAGTTTATGAGTCAAAATAGACTTCTATAAATAGCGTATCACAATACAACTTTCACAACATATAGTATTTACACAAATACTTTAAACTTATACAAAAATGGTTGTCATAAAAAAAAATTTTCTCAAATTTTGAGATATACGCATATATCGTCCTCACTCATACTAGGAAATCCTTTCAGACTCTATACATGAATCCTAGGAAACTCTATCCTAGCTCCACGACTCGACACAGGATGATCCTAAGGATACTGGGAGGTGAAACCAAGAATGTCAAACCTGCCATGCACCACACCGTGCAATAACATGTTTCACCATCACAATTCTATCACTCTAGTGAGTCAATAACAGGTGTAGGTACAAGACAAGTGAAAAATACTACAATAGATAACTGATGGAGATGATAGAGATAAAATTAGTATTTCATCATCCAACATACAGGAATATAAAGTCAATGTCTGAAATGAACAAACTGGAGTTCTTAATACATCCCAAATACAACAAGTCTGAATAAAGGAAATAAGGCACACAGCCTTTACAACATCTAGAAATAAAGTCCTCAACCGTCTTAACAAAGTCTATAGTGGAGGTCCAAAATAAAACATAGCTAGAATAGATAGTCGAACACTAAAGTGTGTCGCCATCACCCTGCGACTCTCCGGGCTCCTGGCTCGTGACCTGAAAGGGGGAGGGACAACGAGCGTCAAAGTGCTAGCGAGCAACATCACAACCAACCCCAAGGGAGAGGGCTCGTTGTATAAGAAAATACAGTTATCACAAAGTATATATATATATATATATATATAAACTATTTCCCTAACAATAAACAATGGGTCTTAGTACTTATGAAGTTTCAACACGGGCATAGGTACGTCGAGCGAAATAATCCAAACAAGGAAACCCTCATGTATATACCTTATATCCCAAATTGAAAGTACCTAAGTACCAAACCCGGAGTCTAATACGTGACCAGAAATAAATAAAAGGAAAATACAACCACCTCAGAACATAAATACAGTATCATGTACTGTCCTATATAAATGCCATGCCGTATTCTACATAAGTGTCATACCCAGCCTAGGTAGCTATCATGTCTCAATGGTGTCAAAATGTCGTATTCCAAACTCAAATGTGTACCATGCTTAAGGTTTAGCAAAAATGTCCAACACATGGACTAAAAGTGATGCAGGTCCAACACATGGACTGAATAAAATACATTTCCAACACATGGACCAAGATAGAAAGTATCCAACACATGGATTTAGTAATAATGCATGCTCATACGTGGACTATGAACGAAGAAGCGTAATTATCACTAGCATATATGGAAATACATATATATGTCCCAACTTTGCACGTGTTTCAATGTGCGGGTCTAAGTTTGTATAATTTGATTCCCATGTGTCGGTAAGTCACTAACATCACAAACTAGTATGAGGCATAAGAGGTGAACTCTTAAGCACACGAAAAAGAACAGTAGAAATCAACATGCAATTAAAAACTGCAGGGCGGTCGACCGCAGAGATCACTCCGGTCGACCGCTCGCAGAGCCGAAAGTCACTGGGTTCAAAACTGAGCGGCGGTCGACCGCAGAGGTCACGCCGGTCGACCGCTCAAAGAGCAGAAACATTCTGCTGGCAAAATATCACGACGGTCGACCGCTTACCCCTATGCGGTCGACCGCTGGGCGGACAGAACCCTGTTCTGGGTTCTGTCAGCTACCGAACTCATAAAAAAAATTTGGGGATTTATATACTCACTCTACTTTAGCATTTAAATAGTGAACCATGGCAATAAACAACAAGTTTAAATGATTAAAACCTCATTATCAAAAATCTCAAACCTTAAACAACATGATTTTTAAAAGTTCTCAACAGTAAAAATAAGTTTAACTCTCCTAAAATCATATTAGATCAAAAACTCATTTATTAACCATCATTAGTGAACTTTTTAAGACTGAAATATATGATTCTTGCATCCCATGCCATAAGATCTACTTATCTACACAAAAATACGATTTTGGGCTCAATAAAAACCGAATAAAACTCAAATCCAAGCATAAAAAGGAAAAGGGATGAAGTTGGGCGGGATGTTACTCGCCTACGACGAAAACGAAGCCCTAGATCTGGAGGAAGACGATCCCTCTCGCTGAATCCTCCAACAATTCGCTGAAAAGCCCTCCAAAGCTCCTCCAAATCACCAAGGAGTGAGAAACTAGGGTTTGAGGGGAGAGAGGGGGCTAGGGTTCTGATATCAGATGGAAAATGGGGCTCTCTTGGGTATAATAGTATATATACTATCCCCACAACCCGACCCGAACCCGACCCGAAACCCATTAAGACTCAACACAGAAAAACTCTCTGCCTGCTGTGCGGTCGACCGCCGCGCCTTGCGCGGTCGACCGCACAGCAGGAGAAAAGTCTCCTGTGTGCCCGACTGCTGTGCGGTCGACCGCCGCGCACATCGCGGTCGACCGCACAGCAGAACAACTGCCTGCTATGCCTTCTATCACATGCTGATCAATCCCCTTGATTTCTCTAACATAGAAATTCTTGCTAGGCTCCCAAACACTATTTATCACATTTATTTAACATATATATATGGTTGTTCACCTCAAAAGAAATGTTTACCACTAATAGCTCAAAATATTCATTAATAAATTTACGGGGTTCTACATTCTTCCCCCCTTAAAAGAATTTCGTCCTCGAAATTCGGAAATCATACTCATCTCGAAATATAAAATTCTAGATGAGCGCACATGGATATTTATACTTAACCGTCCAAAATGATAATATTCTCACTCAAGCCCTAATCTAATGGAACTAGTACATCGGGTGAAAAATCCAAACAAGGAACCCCCCATACATATACCATGTGTTCCAAAAGATTAAGAATTGGGCGAAGATATTCTCATTCTAGTGTTAAATAGATCTAACCAAATATATCAACATAATATAAGGCACTTGTCATAAAATTTATTTACCTGATCAAACAAATGTGGGTAGTCGCGTCGCATGTCCTCCTCGCGCTCCCAAGAAGCTTCCTCAACTCCACTTCGGTTCCACTGAACTTTCACCAATGGAATCACCTTGTTCCTGAGCCTCTTGTCCTCTCTAGCAAGTATAGACACTGGGATCTCAATAGTAGTCAAATCATCCTGAAGCTCAATCTCCGGTATATCCACCACTCGCCGCTGCTCCTCATCATGCAAGTGTTTCTTGAGCATAGAGATATGGAACACATTGTGTACACTAGACATAGATGCTGGAAGATCTAGTCTGTATGACACCGCTCCAATACGCTCCAAAATCTGGAAAGGTCCAATATATCTCGGTGCAAGCTTCCCTCGCCTCCCGAATCGCTGCACGCCTTTCATAGGCGATACCTTCAGCATAACCAAATCCCCAACCTGAAACTCTAGTGGTCTTCGCCTCTTATCTGCATAGCTCTTCTGCCGACTCTGAGCGGCTAGAATCCGCTCTCTAATCAATGCTACCTTCTCAGTAGTCTGCCTCACAAGCTCTGGCCCAAGCATCAAACTATCCTCCGGCTCTGCCCAGCATATCGGTGATCTACAGGGCCTCCCGTACAATGCCTCATACGGAGCCATGCCGATCGTCGCTTGATAACTATTGTTATAAGCGAATTCTACCAATGGGATATGATCCTCCCAGCTGCCTTGGAAGTCAATGACACATGCCCGCAACATGTCCTCCAACACCTGATTCACCCTCCCCGTCTGACCATCCGTCTGCGGGTGAAATACACTGCTATAAGATAGCGTGCTGCCAAATGAGTCATGGAAACTCCTCCAAAAATGTGAAGTGAAAACCGATCCTCGATCCGACACGATCGTGTCCGGGACCCCGTGAAGTCGAACTATCTCCCGAATGAAGATCCTCGCATAAGTCTCGGCTGTATAAGTGGTCCTCACTGGAATAAAATGTGCTGACTTCGTCAACCGGTCCACTATCACCCAAACTGAATCATTCCCCTTCTTCGACTTCGGCAACCCCACAATAAAATCCATGGAAATATCTGCCCACTTCCACTCTGGAATGGGTAAAGGCTGTAGTGTCCCTATCGGTCTCTGATGCTCTACCTTCACCTGCTGACAGGTAAAATATCTAGCCACATAGTCTGCAATCTCTCTCCGCATACCACTCCACCAGAAAT
>NW_017973519.1:17958-18934 GCF_001876935.1 Asparagus officinalis
TGCTGTCGCTGCTGCTGCTGGTTCTGACCCTTACCCTGCTGGGCTCCTGCTGGTGCGCTACGGCATTCTGATGCCTTATGTCCGACCTTGCGACAGTTAAAGCAAGACCCTTGGAACCTGCGCTGCTGATACGCCCTCTGATCCTGTTGGGGTCCCTTTTTATAAGGACCCTGATGCTGCTGCTGAGGCCCAGAAAAAGACCTCTTGTTCTTGCCCTTGTCTCCACTCTGCCCTGTCTTGGCCTTCCCTTCCTTATCCTTCTGGAACATGGAAGTCTCAACCTCCTGTGAAGTGGCAGCCTCAGCTACCTCCCTAACTGAATAGAACTTCCTCGAGACGAGGTACCGACGGAGATTAGGGCGAAGCCCTGCTAAGAACATCTGAGCCTGACGCTCTCCTGTCTGCCACATACCCGTGAAATGTAGCAACTCCATAAACCTGCTCTCAAAATCTGCAACTGTCATGTCCCCCTGAGTCAAACGGGATAACTCGAGCTCCTTCCCTGTCCGTGCTGCAGAGGAAATGTACTGCCCATCAAAGAAATATATGAAGTCCTCCCATGTGAGGGTCATCCTCTGCTCTGGAGGGAACTGAAGTCGGTACCATCTCCCAGCATCACCCTTCAGACTGTAGGATGCCAACCTCTGCTTCTGAACTGAGTCCACACTGAGTATGTCGAGAATGTTGCTCACATCCTCCTTCCACTTATGGGCTGCCAGAGGGTCTGGTGATCCCTGAAACTCGGGTGCTCTCATCTTCTGGTACCTCTCAACCATACGGAGCCAAGCCTGGCTCTGTCTGGGACTGCTAGAGGAATGGCTGCAGGCGTGACCTCTGGGGGTCTCTCTCTGACAGGAACAGCAGGTATCCCCTGTTGCTGAGCTACCGGTGGTGGTGGTGTCCGTGATGCTATATGAGTCGTCACCAAGTCCTCAATGGCCGTCATCCTGGCAATGAGAGGAGCCATAAGATCCAC
>NW_017973520.1:0-22918 GCF_001876935.1 Asparagus officinalis
TCTCGCCTTGGTATTCGCAATCCAAAAGATGCGACATTACCTAGTTGGATAGACCATTCAGGTCATCTCCAAGGTAAATCCTTTGAGAGTTCTGATGACAAAACCAACATCTCTAAATTGCCGGCTCGCAAAATGGGCCATTCTCTTGTCACAATACGACATGCAGTTCATGCCTCAAAAGGCGGTCAAGGGTCAAGCACTGGCAGACTTTTTAGCCAATCACCCAGTATCGGGAACGTCTAAGTTGTATGAAGAATTACCTGACGAGGTCGCTGAAGCTTGCGCTACTCAAGAAGCTACGCAAGTGTGGAAGTTATTCTTCGACGGTGCATCCAGAGAAAATCCTCATGGAGCAATCACTGCAGGGGTAGGAGTAGTATTAATCTCTCCAAACGGTCACATAATCCCAAGGGGATTCTCCTTAATCGAACCTTGCACCAACAACGTAGCCGAGTATAATGCTCTGCTATTAGGAATGCAATTTGCTGAAGAACTTAATGTTCAGCACCTTGAGGCTTACGGTGACTCTCAGCTCATCGTTAATCAAGTCCGAGGAGAATACGAAGTACGTCATGCGGATTTGATCCCGTATTACTTCGCAGTGCTAGAGCAAGCTCAAAAGTTCGAAGGTTTCTTTATCGAATACGTGCCAAGAGCTCAGAACGCATATGCCGATGCTTTAGCCTCTTTGGCAACTTCCCTAGCCTTGCCACCAGGAGTCAAAACGACGATTCCGGTCATAGGACGTAAGCTATACTGTTCCAAAATTCCTATAGAGGAAAATTCAGATGAGACGCCGACAGGAGAAGTCTGTACAACATTTATGGAGTTCGAATCTAGGGATTGGCAATTCCCATACATCGACTATGCCTTATATGGAATTCTACCTGAGGACCCTAAGGAAGCAGCTGCAATCAAACGAAAAGCCCTCCGATTCTATTACGATGTAGTTTCTCAAGTCTTGTATCGTAAATCACATGATGGAGTCTTACTTCGATGCCTTTCTCGGAAGGAAGCGAAAGAGGCCCTCAAGGAAGCTCACGGCTTAATGTGCGGAGCTCATCAACCTGGAGCTAAATTAGGAGATCGTCTCTGACGAATCGGCTATTATTGGCCAAAGATGTTTTCAGATGCGGTTGACTACGCTAAACGTTGTCACGCATGCCAAATTCATGGAGATTTTATCCACCAAGCACCGGGGAACTTACACCCCACATCGGCGACTTGGCCATTCGAAATGTGGGGCATGGATATCGTCGGACTGATCTCCCCTCCGACATCCAAAGGATACCGATTTATTCTAGCCGTGACCGACTATTTCTCCAAGTGGGCGGAGGCAATCCCGTTGAAAGAAGTCAAGACTTCAAACGTGATAAAGTTCATCAAACATCACGTCGTTTACCGTTTTGGAGTCCCGAGACGAATAGTTCACGACAACGCGACACAATTCGCCAGCTTTGGGTTTCAAAGATTTTGTGACAAATTTAGAATCCAAAGTGTTGCATCTACGGCGTATTATCCGCCAGCAAATGGTCTTGCAGAAGCCTTCAACAAAACCATAGTGAAGCTTCTCAAAAAGTTTGTCTCCAAGAGCCGGCGCGATTGGGATGAAAGACTTGGTGAATGTCTGTGGGCTTACCGCACGACCGTGAGGACCCCTACAAGGGCTACACCATTCTCTTTGGTATACGGCTGCGAGGCTGTATTGCCATTAGAAATCCAGATCCCTTCTCTGAGAGTCGCTATTACAACGGGATTAACAGAAGAAGAGAAACATCAACGATGCCTGCAAGAACTTGAAGCCTTAGATGACAAACGACTTTAAGCTCAGCAACAGATCGAGTTATATCAAGCCTGTATCTCCAAAGCCTACAACAAAAAGGTTAAGGAACGGATTTTCAAGAAAGGCGATCTAGTTTTGGCCAACAGACGACCCATGGTAATGACCCACAAAACCAAGGGGAAGTTGAATCCCAAGTGGGAGGGGCCCTTCGTAATAGAATCAGTCTATTCGAATGGAGCTTATCGTCTCATCAACCAAAAAGGAGACAGGCTCATGATGCCAATTAATGAGAAGTTTCTTAAGAGATACTTCCCGTAAATCATGTAGCCCCCTAAACCCCAACTAAATCCGGCTGGGGGTTTCCTATTTATAGTGTATTTCTATCTTGTATTTCGTCATGTTAACATTAAACCTCTGACGATTGAAATTTTCTAGAATTATTCTAATAAAGAGAATTTCGATTTCATGCCAAGTTAACACCATACTCATGGCACTTGCTTTGCTTTTCATTGTCCTGAACCAAATTTCAACAAAAGAGATGATGAAAGCCAAAATGATATCATTTTCATTCAATGTCGTTAAATGTGAATACAAAATGAGGACAGTCGAAACGAAAATGATACAAAATTATTCCCTAGCTAAAAAGCAATCTAAGTCCTAAACATCGGGGCTCATCAGTCTAAAAGACTTGAGTTTAGATTTCAGCGCCAATATTTTCTCCTCACGAGCCTTTTTAACTTCCTATGTTATCTTGCTCTTTAGCCCCTCTTCATTTAGTGCTGCTTCTGCAAGCTCTCGCCTAATCTTGTCAGCAGCGACAAGCTCGTCGCAAAAGCCCTTGAAGAGACCGTCGCAGAAAGTAATTAACCCTTTTATAACCTCCATGTCGCCCGCTAAGCGAGCAGTTATCTGAGATTGCTCCATACCAGCACGGGTAAGCTCAATCGCAGTATCCCGAATACCTGCAGCAAAAGTGCCCAAGTCCACTTGCACTTGAAGATGTTCCCCACGCAGGCGAGCAATACAAGAATCTACTTCGTTTAGACTCTTCTGAAGAGCCTCTTGCCGCTGTACCTTCAAAGCTCTGGCCTGAGAAAGAGCCCGATCCACTTCTGGTTCGATGGCATCGCGTTGTAACATTGAAGGAATTCCAATTCGTATTCCAGAACAGTAATGCTCTCGCGACAATGTTCAGTCCACAATGTATCCCCCTGGTCCCTAATCTTGGCAAGACACTCCAGCAGATGAGGTTCAAAGACTTTGAAACTCACGTCCCCGAGACTAACAACATCGATGGTCATCTGCATCCAGTATTCTAATTGCTCGACGAGCTTCCTCAAAGTTTCCAAGCTTGGGGGTGGAGCAGTCGGCGGATAAATAAAGCAATTCTCAGTGCGGGTGGGAGTGTGCGCAGCTTCAGATGATAGATTTTCGGATACATCTGGCACTGAACCTGGGACGGTCAATCCCTACCCACCTGTTGGGATTTCAGGACTAGGAGGAGCAGCTGGAGGCATAGTATCCCCGCTGTTTTCGGGAGACGAAACATGTGCCGACTTCATGGCATCCCCCATCAACTTAGCTTTCTTAGAATTCTTAGCTGCAACGGGTTTTCGTTTGCGAATTCTTCTATCGTATTCGCCTACCTCCTCAGCAGTAAGAGCTTTCTTCCCTGAAGATCTCAAGGGACGAGGTCCAGAAGGAGGTGCTCCTTCAAGAGCCTCTTTTACGTCCTTTTCCTCAGAAGGCGCAGCAGCAGGTAATTCCTTAGGGATCTCCTCAATTCCGGAGGCCTCTCGTTCGCAGGACAGATAATCCTCTATCCCTGGTAATCGAGTCCTGGCAGAACCACTTCTCGATTTATAAAATCCTCGGATCTCATTTATGCATGAGGTGGCAGAACCACTTCTCGATTTATAAAATCCTCGGATCTCATTTATGCATGAGGTATATATATCATATTCGGGGATTCGAGAAGCTTTGTCGAACCAATCCCGGAAGTCCGCTATGGTAGAGCAATCAGGCGGCAAATTAGGCAGAGTAAACTGCGCATGAGTCCCTCGGGCAGAAAAGAAATACCAAGCACGAGCTCATTCATACAGATTCCCGATGTGAGCTAATTGGGGATTAGGGTTACCAACGTAAAGCTGGTCATATCCGAACTGTCGAGCAAAACGTGAAGGGATGTAAGGCTCAATTATGCATCTTTCACCTATCCTAAAGACCAGGTAGCCCACCCTGATAGCAAGAAGCCATTGGAAAGTCCCTGTGTTTAAAAGCGAAGATCCTTCGAAGACTACGTCACCAAACTTTGGGGCTTCTTCTTCAGCCCCATCAAAGCAAGGGCGGCAGCAAAAGAGGTCATAACTGGCTTCCGAAGACAAAAGTTGTCTAGCCCGGACTATGTACGAGGTCGTCCATGTGGCTGGCTCAAGCCGTTGCACAAAAGGGATAGAGGTCTCATTATCATGTATAATCCCCCGCATCAAGGAGGGACAATGCAGCACAAACCAAGCTACTAAATAAGTGTAAGGCATTGGTGTGCGAGGTTGGGAAGTTTTTCAAACTTTCCTTCCGGCAACATTCATCTCCTTAACATCAAGGAGTTCAGAGATCAAATCCCGCAAGCCTCTCTGCAAGCAACCTGTCATTGCAGAAAGAAGATCTAGAGGTCTTCCGTGAGCCAGGAGAACGGTTGGGTAGACGACCTCCACCAAGATTGATTCAGCTGGTTTCGTCGGCACGACACACCGCTTCAACCATAGCATCAAGAAACCAGCAAGGAGGGCTGTTTCAGAGATAGGAATTGTGGCTTGATGATGAAAACTTTCGAATTCACTGTCAGCTTCAAATCCATCTTCCAAGCACGTGTTCCTATAAATGGCGTTAGGAGTTTTGATGCGAGCTTGCTTAGGGTCACCTTCAAACCCTTCTGACCCAAGTTCTGGAATAAGTAATTTGCCCAAGCAGTATGCATGAGGCCACCCCCACGCATCCCGGCGACCTGAGCGCAGATGTGGAAATGACACAACAACTCCCAAAAAGTGCTGTATATCTCTGGATGAGCAGTCTTCAGGAGGGAGAGTTCCTCGGTAGTGGGAATAAATTCTTCATAAGGCGTTTGCCCGAAGGATAGCCCTGATATTGCATGCATTTCATGGAGAGCAAATCCTAACTCCCCAACAGGTGTGAAAAAGGTGTAGCTATCCAGATTATACCGCTCCAGCATAGCGAAGAAGCAGGGATAACTCTGAGTGATCCCACATCTAGTAGCCTGTACTGGTATAGTAAGGCCAGATTGAGCAAGAGGTTCTTTGAGTTCCTCAAGAACAAAATCTACCATCCGAGTCCACCAGCCATCCTCTCCGGAGAATAACCAGCCAGGAGAACGGAAGGCTTGTGTAGGAAATTCGCCTCGGGCAGCAATAAACTGGCGCATGAAAATGTTCGCTGGAAGAGGGGTTTCCTGAGCGAAGTCCTTTTTCTCAAAACAACCAGGTCTCAGACCTTTGAGTCGTCCGCCAATCTGAACATGAGAGGATCGACCAGATCCAAATGAGATGTTCTCTTTCTCCTTGACGAGATCGAAGGCCAAGCCCCTGCGACCACCAACACTCAGGAAGTAGGAAAGCGGGTACATTCTCTTCATGCTTGGAAGGAAGAGTAAACGATCATCGACTCTTCGCAGCATCCAGGAGTCTTCTACATACCCGACTCATCCATCAGCAGATATATGGTCACCGAATAAAAATGAGGGTTTGACAAATTGATCCAGACCCGCAGGAGTTTTCAGATCCAGATCGGTGATCAAAGCCCTAAGGGTGGAACACTCGGCAAATCTAATTAAATGTGTCCGTTCCAAGCTCGGGAAGGTGCATAAAGGAATTTCTCTACGAAGACCAAATGCTCTCCCCACTTCTGGATCATCAGTGTAGTTAAAATGCTGCTCCGGCTGAAGTGGTACATTGTGAAAAAGCACTGTAAGATCAGAAGCAATAGTTAGTAGCAGAAAGAGGTTGCTAACATGAAATAAACACGAAGAGTAAATTCTACATGGCAAGCTTTAAATACAAGAGCCAGCCCTTGTATTAATACTTGAACGTAGAGGTCCAACCCTGCATTACAACACTTGAACGCAGAGCTTCAAGCCTGCGTTTTCAATTTAAACACAGAGTCCTGACTCTGCGTTCACAATTTTAACATAGAGAATTAACTCTATGTTTCTTAAACGCAGTCTAAAGTCTGCGTTTCCAATTTTTAACACAGAGTCCTAAACTCTGCGTTCCCAATTTGTTTTTTTTAACATAGAGAATTAACTCTATGTTTCTTAAACGCAGTCTTAAGTCTGCGTTTCCAATTTTTTTTTAACACAGAGTCTTAACTCTGCGTTCCCAATCTTAACACAGAGATTTGGCCCTATGTTTCCTAAACGCAGAGTTTCAAGTCTGCGTTTCCAATTTGTAACACAGAGCCGTGACTCTGCGTTTCTGATAGAGAACGAGTCATCTTCCTCGTTGAAGAGAACCCATCTAGGGTTTCCAGAAAACTTGTTGAAACAAGTTGCCATGGCCACCGCTTACCACAGCATCGAGGCCCATGTGACAGCGACATCAACGCTGAAGCACTTGTCAGAACGGCAACATCGCCGGTGCTCTCGGTCGGTGACGCCTCCACAGCCACCTTGCCAGCCTTCTTGGAACCCGCACTCATCCTCCTGGGCGCCATGCGGATGGTTAGTCGTAGAAGATGGAGTTCGTTGGAGAATCAACCGAAATTAAAACGAGAAATCTCGTTCTTGGAACTAAGCAAGGCAAAAGAGTCGAATGACTCTTGATGTGACAAAAATCCACTTATCGACTCTCTTCAATAGAGCGATAAGTCCTCAAAATTGCTTCCATAGCAATATTCTTCTTGTCACGTTAACACTACACCTCTGACAAAAATCCACTTATCGACTCTCTTCAATAGAGCGATAAGTCCTCAAAATTGCTTCCATAGCAATATTCTTCTTGTCACGTTAACACTACACCTCTGACAAAAATCCACTTATCGACTCTCTTCAATAGAGCGATAAGTCCTCAAAATTGCTTCCATAGCAATATTCTTCTTGTCACGTTAACACTACACCTCTGACAAAAATCCACTTATCGACTCTCTTCAATAGAGCGATAAGTCCTCAAAATTGCTTCCATAGCAATATTCTTCTTGTCACGTTAACACTACACCTCTGACAAAAATCCACTTATCGACTCTCTTCAATAGAGCGATAAGTCCTCAAAATTGCTTCCATAGCAATATTCTTCTTGTCACGTTAACACTACACCTCTGACAAAAATCCACTTATCGACTCTCTTCAATAGAGCGATAAGTCCTCAAAATTGCTTCCATAGCAATATTCTTCTTGTCACGTTAACACTACACCTCTGACAAAAATCCACTTATCGACTCTCTTCAATAGAGCGATAAGTCCTCAAAATTGCTTCCATAGCAATATTCTTCTTGTCACGTTAACACTACACCTCTGACAAAAATCCACTTATCGACTCTCTTCAATAGAGCGATAAGTCCTCAAAATTGCTTCCATAGCAATATTCTTCTTGTCACGTTAACACTACACCTCTGACAAAAATCCACTTATCGCTCTCTTCAATAAGAGCGATAAGTCCTCAAAATTGCTTCCATAGCAATATTCTCTTTGTCACGTTAACACTACACCTCTGACAAAAATCCACTTATCGACTCTCTTCAATAAGAGTGATAAGTCCTCAAAATTGCTTCCATAGCAATATTCTCTTTGTCATGTTAACACTACACCTCTGACAAAAATCCACTTATCGACTCTCTCCAATAGAGCGATAAGTCCTTAAAATTGCTTCCATAGCAATATTCTCTTTGTCACGTTAACACTACACCTCTGACAAAAATCCACTTATCGACTCTCTTCAATAAGAGTGATAAGTCCTCAAAATTGCTTCCATAGCAATATTCTCTTTGTCATGTTAACACTACACCTCTGACAAAAATCCACTTATCGACTCTCTTCAATAGAGCGATAAGTCCTCAAAATTGCTTCCATAGCAATATTCTTCTTGTCACGTTAACACTACACCTCTGACAAATATTCACTTATCGACTCTCTTCAATAGAGCGATAAGTCCTCAAAATTGCTTCCATAGCAATATTCTTCTTGTCACGTTAACACTACACCTCTGACAAATATTCACTTATCGACTCTCTTCAATAGAGCGATAAGTCCTCAAAATTGCTTCCATAGCAATTGCTTTTATAGCAATATTCTTCTATACCTCTGACAAAAATCCACTTATCGACTCTCTTCAATAGAGCGATAAGTCCTCAAAATTGCTTCCATAGCAATATTCTCTTTGTCACGTTAACACTACACCTCTGACAAAAATCCACTTATCAACTCTCCCTAATAGAGTGATAAGCCCTCAAATTACTCTGATTGCGATCGCTCGCATGTCAGAGTAAAATCATACCACTTACAAAAATTAATCTATTGACTATTCCCAATAGGTCAATAGATCTTCAAATCTCTGTTATGTTAACCAACCACCTCTAACAGTTCAAACCCGTTTGAACCAGTTAATTCTTCTACAACGGAATAACTAGTGTTCATACCCCCCCCAAACAAGTTAAAGTTTCTCTATAATTATCTTAAATGGTAATAAAGGAATTTTTAAATATTGGGTATTTTTCCATCGTTGCAAGTCAGAACACGACACATGCAATGAGAAGAGATAAACCAGAATCACTCTTTTATATTATCATCAAAAATATTGAAGAGTGATACAAAAACCCTGTTCTTATCAAACAAAAAGAACATTACATGATTAAGCCTCAGTAAAAGTGAAATACACGAGCCGGGATTTAATAGCAGATAGCTTTTCTTCGTGAGCGGCCTGTACCATCACTTCGGCTTTCCTCTTAAGGGTGCTTTCATCCAGCACAATCGCATTAGCCTGCTTCTGGATAAGTTCAAGGTCCTGTACCGCTGAACGGTAGGTGGCATAAGTCTTCACACTTTCTAGTGTGAGCTTTTTCAATATCTCTTCCTCCCGCGCAAGTTCAGCTTCGTGTCGAGCCAACTTCAGCTTCGTGTCGAGCCAACTCCGCCTTGAGAAGATCAATTTCTGCACGGGATGTCTGTATGGCAACTCCAGAAGCGTCCACAGCATGTTGCTTCTGCATGCATTGCCCCTGTAAGGATGCAATCTCAAGCTCTCTTTCAGTGATGGCCTCTTGGAAGGTTTCGTATTGGCGGGCCGCTTCAGCTTGAAGATTATCAAAGACTAAAGCAGCCTGAGTAGTAAGATCAGCTCGATGCAATTCTTCCAAAGCCCTCAGATCTTTTTACAACCGAGAGACGCCTTCAGAGCAATGCTGGAACAATCGAGCATCATCCAAATATCGAATGCCATTCAGGGAGTGCGTGAGTAGTGGTTTGAAAGAATCAAACGTAGCTCGTCCAGCACTGATTTCCTCAATCGCTATCTTCATCATATCTTCCAATGGTCTTATAAGAACCTTTAGGATGGAGGGAAGGGCCACTGGACTTAGCGTCTTCACCGGAGATGACGGTGAGGAACCTAAAAGCATAGACCCTGATGCAGAAGCAATCGGTGATGATCGTGAAGAAGTGGGAGAAGCTATGGTGATATCCAATTGTGAGGGACTGGAAGGTAGAGCCATAAGTGCCCCTATTTGGGTTGAGCTTAGCACAATTTCTGTCCCCACAGGTTTAAGAGGAATCGTCAGCGAAAGAGGTTCCTCTAGTAAAGAGCTCGTTGTCACCGGCATTGATTCAGAGGGAGGAACATCTGCTGCTTGCGGGTGGGGAGACGACGACGTGCCAGCAGCCTCAGGAGTTGGAGAGCCTACACAATAGAGCAGTCGGTATAAAAGAAAGAAACACCAGAGAAATTAAAGTGTGTAATTTCTACCAGTATGGTAAAAAGGAAGATAACCAGACGCCTTGTCAGAAGGTGGTGGTGGTTGATCCGCCCAATTATAAAAATCATCATCATCGCTTTCATCCTCATCAGCATCCTCATGGTGAGACGAGCTCCCATAGTCTAATGGTTCGTCATCGTCAGCAGCTGAAAGTTCAGGAGAGCTCGCGTGAGTATCCACCTGGGTCAGCCGGCCAGTCGTGGGACTAGGAATAATAGTCCCCGAAGGTGGCAATAGTACAGAGGAAGCGGAAGACTGACTCTCATTAAGATTAGCAAGCTCATCTGTCACCAATTCATTTGTAGGCAGTTTATCCCCTTCAGATGGAGACGTTGCAGGTGATACCCTTGCAGGCGAAGCAGTAGCACCAGGAGTCTGATCTGGAAATGGTGAGATATCGGGATCCATTGCAGAAGAAACCCCCATATCCCCAATTGGGAATTCATCTCCACCCTCTGCTTGATCTAAGGGATGGTGAGGGAAAATTTCTTCAGAAAATGTAGATCCCCCAGAGTGAGGATCGGCGCGATCAGGACAATTTGCAACAGTTGATTCCTGCTCTTCTCCTCCACCGACAGATTTGAAAGCATCTGCCTTTAGCCTCTAAGCAGGAGGATCTACCAGCAGCTTTCTACGAGTACGTTTCTCGTAGTGAGCTTCTTCTACTTCAGAGAGTACGAGTACGTTTCTCGTAGTGAGCTTCTTCTACTTCAGAGAGAGCCCTCTTTCCAGTTGCTTTGGCTCTCGAAGCTTCAGCAGCCTTAGGGCTCTTCTTCTACTTCAGAGAGAGCCCTCTTTCCAGTTGCTTTGGCTCTCGAAGCTTCAGCAGCCTTAGGGCTCACTACCGAGGCACTCTCTAGTCCCATTTCTTCTTCTCCTTCTTTAGCTGCATCCTCAAAATGTAAAAACTCGTCGATCCCCTTTAGAGGAGATACACGACCACCTCCTTTCCGAGAAGAATACATCTTCCTAATCGCACGAAGGCCTGAAGTGTACAGTTTGTAATCTGGCATCGTAGAAGCTGTATGATACCAGTTACAGAAAGCCACGGAAAGAAGAGAATTAGGCGTTTTGTGGGGTAATCTGAAGGTTGCCCCAGTACAACCTGCGGTGGAATAATACCAAGCTCGAGCTCCTTCGTATATGTTGCCCATAATTGAAAGCTGGCTCCTCGGATTCCCAACGTACAGTTGGTTGTAGCCGAATTGGCGAGCAAATCGATACGGTTGATAGGGCTCAATTATACATTTGTCATTTTGCCTGAAGAGGAGATAACCAGGTCTAATATTTAACAGCCAGTGGAAAACTCCCCGTCCAAACGGGTAAAACCATTAGGACCAGCGGTATCTTGGAAGACTTGTCCATATCCTCCACCCTCAAAATCCGGGAAGCAGCGGAAGATGTCGTAGCTGAGGTCTCTCGACAAAATCTGACGGACCCTCACTACGTAAGTGCCTATCCAAGTAGCTTTTTCTAATCTCTGCACGAAAGGGATGAAACCTCCATCCGTAGCAGAGGGGGCACTCATCAAATGTACACAATGTGAGGCGTACCAAGCCATTAGATATGTATACGGCAAGGGTACTCGAGGATTGGGAGTCACCAAGCTTTTCGTCCCTTCAGAATCTATCTCTTTCACTTGGATAAACTCGAGGCATAGTTCCCTCAAACCGTGTTGTAAACAGCACGTCATAGCGGAAAGTAGATTTATGGGTCTCCCATGTGCTAAGAGGACGGCCGGATAAGCTACTTCAATCATCACAGCATCTATTGGTCTGGTAGGAACCACACACCGCTTCAGCCACAGCATGAGAAAACCCGCTAATAATGCCATATCAGAGATGGGAGTGGCTGCCTGGTGATGGAAGCTCTCGAATTCAGTCTGTGCTGGGAAGTCATCTTCTATTCCCTCGCTGACATAGTGAACGGTGGCGTCATTGATCAGAGCCTGGATGGTCTCAGGGGTGCTCGCCTCCCGACGAGACACAGCGGCATTCTTGTCAGACAAATTTTGGAAAAGATACTCGGCCCAGGATAGCTGTTTGATACCACGTCCGCGTGCCCCTGTCAGTTGGCCGCAGATTTGGAAATGACACATCACCTCCCATAGAGTGTCATATACCTCGGGGATCGTCTCCTTCAAGATCTTCAGCTCAGTTGATCTAGGAATAAACTCTTCATATGGTAGGTCTCCAAAAGGAAGACCAGAGACATCAAACATCTCATGCAGGGCGAACCCTAATTCTCCTTCTGGTGTAAAAAACGTACAAGTCTCTGGATTGTACCGCTCCAGAATGGCGAAGAAGTTATATGGACTAAGAGCGATTCCATATTTAGTAGCCATAATAGGGCAAGCAAGCCCAGATTGAGCTAATGGTCCCTTCAATTCTGCCAACACGAATTCTATCATTCGTGCCCACCATCCTGCTTTGGTGGAATGTACCTATCCAGGAGCTCGGAATACTGCAGTTGGGAATTCTCCTTTGGCGGCCAGAAATCGTCGCATGAAAGTGTTAGCTGGGCTAGCTATTTCTCCTAAAGGATATCCCCGTGAGAATAAGCAAGGTTCCAAGGCCGACACTTGTCGATTATAACCAGCGGTATTCACACCCTTGTGAGTCAGAACCCCAACAGCTACCCCATCTTGCTCTCTCACCAAGTCCCAATTCATGTGACGGGGAACAGAAGCACATTGGTAGTAGGAGATGGGAAACATCCTGTGCATGTCAGGGAGGAAGAAGCGACGGTCTCCGATCTGCCTAAGCGAGATAGTGACGCGATCCCGCACGATCTCCTTTGAGATAGTGACGCGATCCCCAAATAAGAAAGCTGGCTTGGCGAGTTTCTTGCGAGACCCAGTCTCAAACTTAGCGTCCGTAACCAAAACCCTGAGGTGTCTTGGAATATTGGGAGTTCTTGACGCAGATTGAATTGCATATTAAAGTCCGCACCTCCCCCATGCCCAAAGTGGTGACGAAGATTGAGAGGTTCGCGGGCGTAAGGCACTGCAAAAGAAAGAAATATTCAATCAGTCAAATGAAGGGAGCTTTAGTTAAGTCCATAAGAAAGAAAATTATCAGTTCAAATCTGGCGTTTAGTTTTCATCAACGCAGAGATCAAACTCTACGTTAGGTTTTTGAACACACAGTTCAGACCTGGCGTTAATTTTCATCAACGCAGAGGTCAAACTCTGCGTTAAGTTTTCGAACGCACAGTTCAGACCTGGCGTTAATTTTCATCAACGTAGAGGTCAAACTCTGCGTTAAGTTTTCGAACGCACAGTTCAAATCTGGCGTTAATCTTCATCAACGCAGAGGTCAAACTCTGCGTTAAGTTTTCGAACGCACAGTTCAGACCTGGCGTTAATTTTCATCAACGCAGAGGTCAAACTCTGCATTAAGTTTTCGAACGCACAGTTCAGACCTGGCGTTAATTTGCATCAACGCAGAGGTCAAACTCTGCGTTAAGTTTTCGAACGCACAGTTCAAGCCTGGCGTTAAAATTTCATAAACGCAAGGGTCAGGCCCCTGACGTTTCGAATTCCAAACGCAGAGTCCTAACTCTGCGTTACAATAACAAAACGAGTCATCTTTCTCGTTTGCAAGAACCCATCTAGGGTTTTTCAGAGAACTCGCCGAAGCAAGTTTGACGGCAACAAAAAGCAACACTTACCACCGACGAGTGGAGCCCGAGGCAGCGGCGCTGTCGCAGCAGTGGGTCTTGGACGAGAAGCGGCCTTCTTTTTCGAACCCATGGAGGATGAGGATCGGAGAAGAGGAACAAGATCACCGGAGTTGGAAACGAAGAGTCTTCGTTAAAAATCTTTCGAAGAAGAAGAGGCAAAAAGTCGGGTGACTTTTGATTTGACCCTTAACGGTCTATTTATGAACAGCTATGAGCTGTCAAATCGGGTCGGCACCATAGGCCCAAATGCCCGCCAAATGTGGCCTGTGCGCCTGTGATGCTTGAGCTTCTGAACGCAGAGTTCAGCTCTGCGTTATAATCTGCCTGTGCGTCTGCATTAATGGAATTCTTAAACGCAGAATTTAACCCTGCGTTTCGGTTCGATAACGCAAGAAATCTATATGTGCGTTCTAATTCAATCAGACGAATTCCTCTATGTTTATAGCCAAGACATGAAAATAATAAATCAATAAATAAATCACAAAATAAATGTAGGTTGGACAACCTTTCGTATTGTAGGCTGTCTAAAAATCACAATAGATAGCCGATCCCTATCAAGCCCTGATAATGGAAGTTACAATCAGACGACTTTCTAATCACTGCATCCGCAACTCTGCAACCGCTATAAACAAGGCCTCATCTCTGAGATGATTGATCTTGATGGCTGCGACAACAGCATGACTAATATTATATTAGCAACTATTAGAGATGCTGATGAGCAGTGTAATGATTTCAGAAATAAAAGGTTGGACTTAGTTGGTGAGTTGCTTGGTAGAGAGCTGTGGGCAAATATTCATCTTCAAAACACTATGGATGTTGATTCCCGTCAAGCTCTCACAACGAAAGCTACAATCAAATAAGCTTTTGGGTCGACAGTCGAAAGAGGCAAATAGGAGATTTTTCGCACAGATCGAGAAGAGTTACAATTCGACGACGCTTCCGACAGCTGATGAAAACCCTATTCAGTGGCCTTCACAATCGATGGTGAGAGTTACAATCTGACGACTCTCATATTCTATAACAGGCAAAGATCAATAAGCAATGGCCTTTGCAATGTCATAATAGACGAGGTTACAAGTCAACAACCTCTATCAAACGCAAAAGGTCACTTCTGCGAAATGCATACAACTTGTGCGTTCTCCAGCAAATATCTAACTCTGCAACGCAGAGTTAAAGCACTAAACGCACACATAACGTGCATTCTTCAACAGGCTCAACTGTGTGTCCCAAACTCTGGACGCGGAGTTGAACTTCAACGCACCAGCGACCTGTGCGTTTCCAATTCCAGAACGCATGCGGCCTGTGCGTCTCAAATCTCTAACAGAGATTTAACTCTGCGTCTCAAGCCTTGGACGCAGAGTTAAAGCCCATAACGCCAACTGAGGCGTTTTGACTTGTTCAAACGCAAGTCGAACGGCCTCAAAACCGTTATCCCACGTTCTGAGGGATCTTCGCCCACTTAGGAGCGGATTTAGGGGTTGGTTACACCCCTAATCCCCCTATAAATAACCGACTTACTCAACCGAGTAAGGGGTTGATCGGTTTCTAGCAGAAAAATCGCATAGGGTTGAGGTGAGCTGGCATCAAAACCGCCTAAGGTCAACAAATCTCAGCAATTCAACAGTACGAAGAAGAAGATCTTTTGAGGATCAAAGAACTGATCAACGATCAGTTAATCGAATCCCGGAGGATTTCTTCATCAACGGCATAATCAACTTGGCAATTAACCGAATCTTCGGTTCCAACAACTCTGTTACAGAGTTTCAACTCGCTCTGAGTTTTGAAACTCATTTAATAGTTCGTGATTAAGCTTGCAATCCAAGTTAATCATATCAAATCAGACATTCAGTTTTCAACAACTCTTGTTAGAGTTTTCAACTCGTTCTGAGTTCTTTACACTCGTTAAGAGTTCTAAATCGAAGTCATCAAGCATTTCAATTGTTCCAGTGAAGTAGGACGGTCAGATCATCAACGGAGAGCAAGTTCGATGTGATCAATCGAAGGAGGCACTCCACCGCTACCAAGAAGAACCCAGTTTTAAACAAAGGGGAGAATCAAATTCATTCTCCTCTCTTTTGTAATCGGAATCCAAATTGTAATCGATTTTGAGAGAATACAAGTCAAATTTTCTTTCATTGTCTTTTTACTGCAAATTTCCAACAAACATTGAGCTCAATGAAGATCAAGATCAAGCTTGGGTAATTTAGTTTAGGATTTATATTATGTGTGTTAAGTACGTTAAGCTCAATTATCTATACACACACATTTATTGGTTTCTTCGTATTTATATATATACATACATATGTTTTGAGTTTTTATGGTTATATATATGAAATTCTATATTTCATATTTTCTATTATGTTTTTGAAAACATTGCATAGAATATGCAATTTTGTGAAAATATTGTATTCTTAGTTTGTAGACTTCAATATCAGTTTATACATATTTTATTAAGTCTATAAAAACATTTCACAAAGTTTCAAAAGTTAGTTTATGTCAAAACATCAAAATTCAAGTATCTCATATTTTCATGTTTTGGACTATTTTGTAAAATGATGATATTTTTCATTTGGGAGATCCTTTCTAATAACCAGTCACTGTAGCATGTTTATTATCATGTCTACAATCTTTCCCCAAAGTTTTACATTTTTTGAAATTTATTTGATATTTTTAAACAGTGTTTTAAATTCAGAAAAATAGCTTTCAGAATCAGTTTTCTGTTATATCAGTTTTCGGTCGACCGCACCGGTCGACCGCTCGTTTGTTCTTTTGACAGCATGCAGCAGAGAGTTGGTCGGTCGACCGATGCGGTCGACCGAGAGCTCCATCGGTCGACTGCACCGGTCGACCGACGATGGTCCAGAACTGTTTCTTCGTGTTTTTGCTCTCCGTCGGTCGACCGATATTTTCACCGGTCGACCGCCTATATGACCGTTGCTTTTCCAATGGCTATTTCCTGAGCTGTTTGCTGGGGCTGTTTTTGTCTTTTGTTAGGGGTTTTGACTGAGATTTAGAGTTAGTGTTTGTTTAAAAAGCTTTTAAGCATTTACAAGAGTTTGGTTTGTGGAGCAAATTTCACAAGAGCAAGTGGAGATCATCCTTTGGTGTTTGAGCATTCACTCTTCTCCTACTCTCTTGTCATCTTTAGAGAAGTGTTTCTAAACTCAATCTAGCTTTACATTTATATATAATTGTTTGATTATCATTTTATTAAGCTAGAATTTATTTGAGTTTAGTTTGATTTGATTTACTCTTTGTTTACACACACAACCATTGAGCTTATTGTATTTGCATACACTATATAATTAGGTTGTGGGATAGTGTGACATTAAGTTGAGCCTAATTGAGTTCTCACCTTGTTAGAGAGAACAATCATTTGTTATATTGTGCTTAATTGTGTGGATTCACTTGTAATACACTTGTACACCGAGAGAAGTGTGTGGTGAGAGACGGGGTCGAATCCAAGAGGAGTGGCGTCGGTTGACGTGCCTAGGGAGAGGTTGTAACCGAGCACTTGAGGAGGAGGACACGGGCTAGGACCAACACTTAGTGTGTGAGGTGTGATTGTATAGTGATTACATTGTGAGGTGTAAATGTTGTTCGGGTGAAAGTAGAAAACCCGGTTGTGATAGTGGAGATCTCCTCGAGGTGAGGAGCGGAGACCTAGGTCGTGGGGACCGAACTCCGTAATCATATTGTTTGTTTGTGATTGCATTGAAGCACTTCCTTTTATGTTCATATCTTATATCGCCTTTGTATATTGCTTGTTGATTATATTGCCCACTATCTAGTTTAGATTGTTTACCCTTGAGTTTATATATCCTTACACATACATTGCCTATATCTCTTTGTTAGGATATATCTTGTTGTTTACATTGCTTATCCTAGCTCATCTATCTTGTGGTATTTTCATACTTGCTAGGATAACTTGTTAATTATTTTTTAATTAGCATTTAAATCGGATTAGATTAGTATAAGACCCTAATCACCCCCCTCTAGGGTCTAACACGGTCAACCGCGACGGTCGACCGCGCTAAGCCTAGATGCACACCCAGCCTCCGTGCATGTTTTCGGTCGACCGCTCTTGTCTCGCGGTCGACGGCTGGGTGACCAAAACTATTCTTCTACTGTTTTTCCCTTGTTTTGCTGTTTTCTCTTTAATTCTCCACCTCGGTGAAGTTTTTCTAAAACTGAGCCGACACCAAACATAGAGCACCAATGTGTCATCTCTCCAAACACGACTGCTCCAACATGGTTGCCTACGTACCCAATCTCCCAAGGGATCAAGCCGCCCATATCATCCAAATGGCCGCTAACGACCTCAACAATCATGAATATGCAACAAGTTTCTACAATGATCAAACTTGTTACTCGGAATCACCTTAGTGAGCATATCCGCCGGATTATCCTTCATGTGGACCTTCACAATCTCCACATCACCATCTTCAAGAACGTCTCGAACGAAGTGATAACAAACATCAATGTGCTTCGTCCTCGCATGAAAAATCTGATTCTTCGCCAAATAGATAGCACTCATACTATCACAATGAATGGTGACAGACCGCTGTGATATACCAAGTTCTTCTAAAAGTCCTTGAAGCTAAATAGCCTCCTTCATAGCCTCTATGATCGCCATATACTCTGCCTCCATCATAGAAAAAGCCACCGTCGACTGTAAGGTGCATCTCCAACACATCGGCGCAAGGGGTAAAGTGAACACATACCCCATTATAGACCGACGCTTATCCAAATCCCCGGCATAATCCGAATCCATATAGCCAATGCATAGCTTCCCACCTGTAGTGTCCCATTCATAAACCAAACCAATATTGAGCGTACCTTGAATGTACCTCAAATCCCATCTCACGGCATCCCAATGACCCACTCCTGGATCATGCATGTATCTTGAAACCATGCTCACCGCCTGTGATAAATCTGGCCTCGTACATACCATCGCGTACATCAAGCTCCTAACTACGCTCACATATGGAGTCTTTGACATTAACTCACGACCTTCAACTGACTTCGGTGAAAGACTAGCTGAAAGCTTCAAATGGGCTCCCAAAGGTACACCAACTGACTTCGTATCCATGCTAACATAGAATCGCTGTAGAACCTTCTTCAAATAAGCCATCTGTGTCAAACAAATTTTTCCCTTCTTCTTATCTCTACCGATCTCCATCCCTAAAATACGCTTCGCTTCGCCCAAGTCCTTCATCTCAAACTCATTTGAACGCTGAACTTTTAACTCATCTATAGCCAACCTGAAAGTAGAGGCAACCAACATGTCATCGACATAAAGTAACAAATAAATATACGCACCTCCTCTCAACTTGTGAAAATACACGTAAGGATCAAACTGGCTCCGAGTGTACAAATAACCAAGCATAAAACCATCAAATCGCCTATACCACTGTCGAGTGTAGGCGTATAAAACTGCTTATAGGTCCCTTGACACAGCTCGGCGCGATGATTCGACAAATCGAAAAAGGACCATAAACTTCTGCAGTGCTTTCGCCTTAAGGGCCGCTGTTCCGTTGCACAGCTTTACAAAACCAAGGGAAATGGTTGCCCTGGGTTGCAGGCTCGAAAGGTTTTGGTTAGCCGCCCTGTATAATCCACAAAACAGGGCATTAAACTGAGCTATACTTTTTTCCTACTGTTGGGTTAAAGTTCTGTTCGGAAATATTGTTGGGCCGGTTGCCTCCGTCTCCGCTCTCCCCTTTTGATGTTAATGCTTCCCCGGTCACGCCCTCTGCTGCTGCACTCCTATGCCGGAAAAACCCTTTCTCACAAAGGGACCCTTTCACGTCTTAAGGTATGAGTTAGCCTTAATGGGTGTCCGATTGCTTTCGCAGAACACAAGCAGTCTCACTGGTCGGGAGCGAGTTGACTTTACCTGGTTGTTGTGGCAGGTGCTGGATGTATAAACTCCTCGGTGATCGGGTCGCCGAATTCATGCGCCTTGTCTGCGGCAACCTCTGACGAAGGTGTCGACGCAAACTCCCGCGTCTTTCTGGGGCTTCTGCATCGAGGCAGCGACCCGACATGAAACTTCGGTGTCGTCATTGAAGAGTTGCGAGAAATTTGACTGCCATGTCGTCCCACGCTATTTCGAATGGCTCCCTGGCTTGAGGCGAGCGATACCCGAATCGAAGGCGGCTTCGCGGCGAAGAGTACCAACGACATGAGCGCACGCATCAGAGGTTCATTACCAGAGATGACTCCAGTGCGATTTGAATATATCAAATGCTGAGTAGGGGAACCCATCCCTATTAAACGGCGTGAAAAGTTAATTAGACCTGAACTTCGCGCGGATATGTGATTGATCCATCCTATGGTATGGATCAAGGAATGCGTCTTTTTTTGTCTGCTTGAGGGGCGGAAATCACGTATTTGATTTTGCTCTCGGATTTTTGATCTTCAGGTTTTCGCTGGTTTTCCTTCGCCAGCATTCTCATTTACCACCCCTGCGTTGACGGAGGATTTCATGGTAATTACGAGCATTCGATCCTCATCTTCAGATTAATCGGGTTAGCGACTGAATGTCTGCTCGCAGCTTGTTGGTTCGCATGCTTGGATCTTTGGTCATGCATTTCTCTCATCTGCTGCATGGCGCATCTCCATGGCTCAAGATTTGAAATTTGCTTCTGTTTAGCCAAAGCGTCTTCAAGCATCTTGGCCATCTGTTTCCGCGCGGTTATCATCAGGGCCTCGCGGGTTGTCCCTCACTGATAAGTATTATCTGACGCGACCTGCGGAACCAGGCAATCGGATTGACTCATCGTTGCTGAAGGGTGTCTTTTCCGAACCCTACGCATAGGTTGCCTCGTTAATGGCTCCGGACTGTTAGACGGGTTCTAGGTGGGACGCTTTCAGTATTATATCGAGATGCTCACCCCCCCCCCCGCCCCCCCTTGGCGTAATCGACGTCGCCTCTGTTGGTCATGTGCGGGTGATGCCTCGATGTTCACCGTCTTTGACCGCTATTCTTCTTCGTTGGAAACGCCTATGGCCTTGGTTTTTGGCGTTTCCGACACTAAGTTCTCTCGAATACTGAAAACCAGCTGTCAGGGCTGTCTTGAACAGTTGCAATTCTGAGAGTAGCTGCCCGATATAAGCTTCGAGCAAGGACATTGCGCTTCTAATTTTGAGGGCTCGCTCTTTCTAGGTTTTATTCGTACGGGCCGCCTGCACGATAGTACTGCGTCGTTACCGTTGACGGTTGAGCAACCGCATCGTGTGTTGGCACATTTGCCGCTAGGTATAACGTCGTCGTCATCAGACGACAAACATTTCTCTGAGGATGGCTTATCTTCTTGCGGACGCGTCCAGAGTCGGCCGGCCTTGAAAACGCGCGCTTTGTGGAGCGTGAATCTCGCAGCGGGCTCCTGGTACTTTTATGGCGCAAGATTTTTTTTGCCTTGGGCCCCCGCAATTTTCTCCAAGTGCTGGGCGGGTTGGCGGCGACTCCAGCATGTGAATTGTTTGGGACTTCTTCATTGGTCGGCAAGGGCGTTCTTTGGACTGGAGCTTTACCTCGTTCTTTGGAATAGGTAGCGGGCGCTCCAAAAGCTGACTTTCTCTCCTGGATGGTCCTGCAGGATTCCGGAGGGCAGTTGCAAGAAATCACGGCCGTTTGGATTGATTTGCCGGGTGTTGAACTTTGGCGGTTGCGGGTTTTGCTCGCTTTAGTCTGAACGCTCCGACCTTCGGCTTCCAAACTTGGCGAGTCGATGCTGTTTCTCGGGCCAAGCGCTCAACGCTGTAGGCTTGGGCGACGGGCTTCTTCAGCTTTAGCGCCGCGGCTTGCGGCAGATATGCGGCGGCGTTGTGCGGATTAGTACGTTCTCCAGTGTCGAGGCGGTCCCGTTTGACACGAACGCCAGTCCATTGTTGATGGCATTGGGAGGTAACCATCCTTCATTTGCTGATTGAGGCTGTTTTGCCTCGTGTTGTTCTGTCAGATCCGCATGGTAAGCGGACCCCGTCAACAGACTCCAATGGCCTTGCGACTGTTTCGCGAGGTCGTTGGCGCTGCTGCTGGTGAGGGCTCTCTTAGAGAGACTGCAGACGCCTCTTCGACGGCGGATTTGACACATGCTTCGAGGCCGGTAGGACTTCACCCTGACGCACTTGGGGTCAATGGGGGGTGGGGGGAGGGTTCGTTCGTGGTGGCTTCAACTTCTTCGCACCAGCGGACTTTTTCTCCTGGAGGAAGAACTTCTGAAAGCCTCTTGGACTTGGGGAGGAGGTAGATCCAGACGAGGAGCACGTACTCGCTGGCGTACTTACTGTTGGGTCGAACTCCATACTGCGAGCCTCCTCACGACCGGGATCGAGATGCGGCGGCTGCGACGCTCCGTCTCCAGCAGTGTAGATCGGTGGCTGTCACTGTGGTCGCACAGATTGTTCGCGGGAAAGTTGGTGTTTTGCTTCATTTCGATGTCATTGTACTCAGTTAACAAGGCTTTATGAGTTACAAAGAGATCCGGTCTTGTTATAAGATCGGCGGCTTACAATGAAAATCAAAATAAACCAAAGAAATCAAGAATTAGCAACTTCTGCTTTTACGAACAATCACAAGAGTCCTGTTATCCGTCTTTGCTTTGTGGGTTGTTTGACTGCGGCCGGGGTTGCTTAACCCGTGGACCACCGCGTGGATCTGTCCAAGCAGATTAGCGAACGTCTTACGGGTTCTATCCCAGCCAAGGAGATAATAGGCGGGAGGATCGTTTCACCGCAAAGGAACGACCGCTCGAATTCTCGGGATCTTAAGACCAAGCTTAGATCGCGGAGTGTGACGACTGGTAGATCTGGGGATTAGACTCTCTCGAACGTCGTGCCTTTGTTCGGTGCGGGTGCTCGCTAAGATCAAATCCGGGTCTCCAATCTTCAAGCCTTCAGATCTGCCGAGTTGAGGTGAGCAATCGGGCAGAGTTTTGCGTCTGCTCTCAGAAAAGTTTCAGAGAAGTCCTCCCAATGAACGAGTAGCCAGCCTATTTATAGGCTTCAGCACTGTGCGTTTGGCACAGTTCTGAGCCTGAGCGCAGCCGCCTGGTGGCTCGGCCATAGCGAGCCACCCAGGGGTGGCTCGCTTTGGCTCGAGCCACGGCCTGAGGTGGCTCGGCATTGCCGAGCACCTAGGTGGCTCGGCCACCGAGCGCACCCTAGGGTGGCTCGGCTTGGGCCGAGGCCACGCTTAGGGTGGTTGGTTCGGGCCGAGTTCGCCAGGTTGGCGCTGGTTTTTGTCGTTTTCGCGTTGTTTCCGGTTGTTTTGGTCCGTTTGTTTCGGTTGTCTTTGTTTTTGATTTGTTGACTTGATTCGGATTTGGCAGTAAAACTCAGTCGGTGTTTTGAGTTGAATCGCATTGCTTGAGACGCCGTGCGACTCGCCCGAACCACTAACGTTGTTCACGTATGCCGTTCGCGTTAGCTTTTGTACCGTTTTAGTTCGTTCGTTGCTTGAACGTTCCG
>NW_017973521.1:0-19215 GCF_001876935.1 Asparagus officinalis
GACACCAACAGACGTCCCCTCGGGTTGAGGTCCGACAGGCTCTGGGATAGCAGCAGAAGAAGGTACGTCGGCCCCTGCAGGCGGATTGCTCGCACCACTCGGCAAAGGCGGGGAGGCACCATTACTATGAAGGCTTTAAGTCCCGGGAACTGTAGCAGTATCAGGCTCAACGCCTGGTCCTACAATGACACTCCTATGTTAACCAAATGGAAATTTGGATAAGTAAGGAGAATCGGGACAAGAAAATCGTATGCATACCTGCAATCCCCCCGTCCTCAGGTACAGCCGGGATGCCAAGAGTCATAAGAGTATCGGCCCAAACGGCTGGTCCTATGATGGCACTCTCTTATTAGTCAAAATGAAAATTTAGACGAATAAGAAGAATTGGGATAGTACAGTCATCTGCATACCTGCAGATCCATCATCCATAGGCATTTGAGGGATGCCAGGAGTCATATGAGAATCAGTCCTAGTGGCTGGTCCTATGATTGCACTCATAGATTAATCAAAAGACAGATGAACATAAGAAAAGTACAATATCCCTGAATCGTATGCATACCTGCAAGCCCGTCATTCTGAGGCAAACTGGATATGCCAGGGATAGATACCGGGCTAACTCCAATGGTCGACGCTGCGATAGTCAATCATTCATTAGTCAAATAAAAGATCGGGCAAGAGGAGGAGAATCAGATATATACCGGTAGATGAATCATTCCCAAAGAATGGTCTCTCGGCCCCTCTGGAAGTCTGCTCAGCCAACATGTCAGCTAATAAGCCGGCATCCGGCTTCGAGAAGCTTGGCCCCTCCATCGCAACATCTGCAGGATAACCTGAATGTTGAAAGAGGGGGAAAGCTCGAGAAGATACTTTCAACAAAAGCGGGAAGTCGTCCTTCCCCATGCTTGAAGAAAATGACATTGAATATGGATATACCTGAATGAGGGACTGTGGGCTCAACATTGTTCATCTGTTCGAGATCGATGTTTAAATCGATGCCCAAAGACGCCGTCCGTGAGAGCCGTGCGGCACATTTGTTGCAAAAGCAATGCCATATTGTCAACAGCGCAGGCGCCGAACCCTGGTGGTTTAGCTCGGCCCTCTCGAAAGAAACCTGGAGGCAGCAGACATGGTTATAAACCAAAAGGTAAACAACTTTGAAAACAAGAGCATATGAATGTTACGCTCCCGCACTCGCATCGGCAGCGCTCCGCTAAAGTACATCCATAGGGACGCTGACCGTCATGGGGCTTATGGGCGGTCTTCTTCCTCTTCAGGGCACCAACCCTCCGAGGACCAACAGGTCGAACATGCGCAGGCCTATCACACGTTTCAACGTGTGTAGGAGCTGGTGGCTCATGATCATCGGCTGTCCTACCTAAAGTGACAATAGCCATTTCAATGAAAAAGAGATGTCATTTATGGAAAAGGAAAATCAAAGAGGGAGGACAAACCGGTATCGAGTCCTTCTCGGTCGGTATCTGCATCCACATACTCTTCCTTAGAGGTCTCATCATCTTCACCCGTAGGGAGGAGCTCTTCTTCGTCTGTAAGAAGAGATTTGGCATGCCCTTTTCTCCGCTTCTGAGCAAGCTCAGCCCTGCGACCAGCCATCATAGCAGCTCGGACCGCATACTCGGACTGTAATTCTGAGAGGCTCCTCACATTGATGGACTCATAGGCAGAAAGGAACCACTTGCAGCTGAGGAAAGTGATCAGTGGCTTACGCCTTCAAGAACGGTCCGGTCACTTCTAGGTTTCTCCTCATCAATCAGCACGTCGCCATAGCGACCTGAAAAGTGAGGAAAACACTTAAAGAACTCCCAACTCTTGCGGACCCGGAGCTCTCGTTGAACATCACTGAATTTGTTCCCGAGCCATTTGCTCTGCTCCAACAATTGCATGAAAGGGACGGGGATGTCAACAACGCTGGGCGCCGACATCAAATCGGGACGGTGAAGAACGAGCCACGCCATCAAATATGCGTAAGGGAGCTCAACCTTCGGACAAACCAGCTCAGCTGATGGTTCAGAACCCATATGTGTGAAACTGCTGACTAGACCCCTGAGCCCACAATGGATGCTAGCAACCATTGCTGGGAGCAGGGAAAGCTCTCTCCCGTAAGCTAGCTGAACTGCAGGGAAGAGCACCTCGATGGGTAGAGCGTCTGAAGGCTGGTGCGGGACGACACATTTCTTCAACCAAAGGGCAAGGAAGCCCGCTAATAGAGTCCGAGGCCCTATGGACTTCTGGGCGCGGCGGAGAAAAGAACGAAACTTAGTCCCCGCAGGAAAAGCTCCCTCAGCACTGCCGATGGTATAGGAACGAGCCTCAGCCTTCTCCAACAACTCATTAACGGCAGAAGGGGTCAACACGTCTAATTCACGAATGGGCGCACTGGAATCACCCTCCAAGTTCTGGAACAAGTAGTTGGCAAACTGCTTCAAGCTGACCTGCCTCTTCCTTCTCGCTTGAGGAGAAGTCTGGATCAAGGAAGTATAGTAGTGGCAAGTAAGATCCCAGAGTGTGTCATACATGTCCGGAGTATCTTTCTTCATACACTCCAGCTGCTGGTTCGAGGGGAAATACTCCTGATACGGACAATCTCCCATCGGAAGACCCGAAACATAATGCATCTCATGCAAAGCTAACCCTAGCTCACCACCACTGGTCAGAAAGGTGTTGCTGTCAGGCATGTAGGTCTCCAGCAAAGCCAAGAAATGGCGACAGCTGACTGGGATTCCGTACATGGTGGCTCGTATGCATACAACCCACTGCTCTTCAGATCCCTCTCCCAGCGCGCCAAGACGAAACCAGTCATGCGCGCCCACCACCCCTTGGCTAGGGAGGAAGCCCAGCCATAACATCTGTACTCCGGTGGGGGTAACTGTCTCCCAAGAAGAGCCAGGCGGTTGCTCACAGTCAGAGCAGCAGCTGACACCTCGCCTGGGGGTGCAGTATCAAGACCCATAATCACGGGTCGTAGACCACGTACGTCATGATACCCGTCAGAGCCAGGAGTCTTATGGTGAGTAGCATATCCGCACTGAACCTACTCATCATCTTCAGTAAGATGCCAAGACATCCGTCTGTCCACGGCTTGCCCCTTCAAGTGACTGAAAGAATAGTGGCGTGGAATCGAAGGGATGTACAAACAAGCTCCCCCGTCGAGAGTTAGCCAATGCTCCTCGCAAAGGGTCAGCGTAGCAGGATCTTTGACATGATCTCCAAACAGGAAACTCGGCTTCTTTAAAGCCTGAGTGGAGGTAGAATCCGGGGTGAAAGGGACATCTGTGATAAGCTGGCGCAAACAATGGCGCCCTCCTTCCTGTATCAAGCGGCAAGAGTCGTTTGAGCGATCCCCGTCAAACCGAGGAAGTGGGTTAACAGCCTGCCTAAGGGTAGCAGAAGAGAAAACCTCCCGACTACATCCGGTGTTGGCATGAGAAGGAAGGCTACCCGCGGGAAATTCCACTGCAAATAAAGCACAAGGGTGGGATCAGATAATCCATTTCATAAGAAGAATGATAAACTCATTCACGGAATAATTGGAGAGACGATTTTGAGTGTCCTACACCGGAAGAACGGTATGCATCATCACGTGGATAACGTGGTAACATACACCGGCCTATAAGGCATAGGACGACACAAAATCGCCCCAACATACCGGAGACTTGAATTGGCTAAGCAAAACAAGTCTGAAACCTTACCCTCCGCGAGAGAGGTATCGGTTCTTCCTTCATGACCCGCAAAGAGGTCAATCAGGGATGCAAGAAGAAAAAAATTTGCAAAAACCCTCCCCCCCAAAAAATGAGGCCTCGGGTCATGGTCATCATAACTGATCATATAACACCCCGGTACCCCACCATTTCGGTTAAATTTTGCAAATAAACCCTTTTGCAGAATTCAACCAATTTTGCATAAAAACCCTTCTACAAAATCTTGGTTTGGGCTCCACATGCCTTATCAAAATTTTGATCATGAGTTCGTGGTCAAAACTCATTGGATTTCAGCCATAAGTTCACTGCCTTTTGCAAATAAGTCCCTCTAAGACATTTATGGGCTGTTTTGCAAATAAGCCCCTCCAACAACTTTTGGTCCTCTCGCCTAAAGTACCCCTCAAACTTTCGGCCAAATGAGCATGTAATATAGGTCTTAACTTCAGTCCTCTATTACATGAACACCACCCCAATTCTTCGGCCACTTTTGCAAATAAGCCCCCAAAACTTTTCGGCCCCACATTTGCACATAAAACCCTCAATGAGGTATGGTCCTTTTGCATGAAACACCCATCCAAATTGTTACCAAAAGGGGTATGAAATCCAAGCCTCAAAATTTCAGTCCCACTTTGCAAATAAACCCTCACAAATTTCAGTCCCATTTTGCAAATGAGCCCCCCAAAATTCGGCCATATTGCCTCTTTTGCACAAAACACCCCAAAACATTGTGCATACACAACCTTTGCCTACTACAAGAATAAAAATGCAATCTTTACAAGAAAATAATAGGATTGTGAAGAAGAGCTTACCAAATCAAAGGGATTCCCTTTGAGCTTGGAGAAGCAAGCTTTCGGCCAATAAGAAGCACCCAAAATCCGAGCTCCTCTTGAAGGGTTAATGGGTTATTGAAAGTGAATCAATGGAGGAGAGTTCTTGGGGGAGGAGAACACCAAAACCGAAAATAGAGGGGGAGGGGTTCGGTTTTGAGCCAAAGAGGAGGAGGTTCTCTCTTGGAAATTTGAAAGGAGGGAGGGAAACAAAAGAGGCAACAGATTTGAATCAAGGAAGAAAGTAAAAGAGGGGGAAAACCAAAATAGAAAAAGACAAAACCCAAAAAAAAAAAAAGAGGGGGGCGGACCACGGTGAGCCAAAGACACCCCAAGGGTGTCTCGGCTTTGCCGAGACACCCAAGGGTGTCTCGGCCTTACCGAGGCATCCCGGGGGTGTTTTGACCCAGTTTTGACCCCCGAACTTTTTTTCTGACCCCCCGATCCTCTTAGGAGCACCGTTTCTTCACCAATCATTGCATACGTTGATGGGTTCTACAAGTCAACGTTTGACGATTCGAAACCCTAAGGGTCAACGCCGGTCAACGCGTAACCCTAGGTCAACGCCAGTCAACGCGTTGCGACCAAAGTCAACGTTTGACGATTCAAAACCCTAAGGGTCCGCACCAGTCAACGCGTAACCCTAGGTCAACCCCACTCAACGGGTTGTGAGCAAAGTCAACGTTTGACGATTCAAAACCCTAAGGGTCAACGCCGGTCAACGCGAAACCCTATGTCAACGCCAGTCAACGCGTTGCGACAAAAGTCAACGTTCGACAATCAAAACCCTAGGGTAGACGCCGGTCAACGCGTAACCCTAGGTCAACCCCACTCAACGGGTTGTGAGCAAAGTCAACGTTTAACGATTCGAAACCTTAAGGGTCAACGCCGGTCAACGCGTAACCCTAGGTCAACGCCAGTCAACGCGTCGCGACGAAAGTCAACGTTCGACAATCAAAACCCTAGGGTAGACGCCGGTCAACGCGTAACCCTAGGTCAATGCCAGTTAACGCGTTGCGATAAAAGTCAATGTATGACGATTCAAAACCCTAAGGGTCAACGCCGGTCAACGCGTTGCGACAAAAAGTCAACACACGGTGATCCGAAACCCTAAGTCAACACGATGTGACGGAGGTAGTTCAAAGTCAACTCAATGACACGAACCAAATTCAATTCATCAGTTCAGACTCGGGACTCCGACGACGGCCAAGCGATAAACGCAGTGCCGGAGGAACTTCGGCTATTCGTCAAAGCATCGAATAAACCAAAAATCGAAGGAGCCAAGAGTTAAAGCTAACTACAGGTCGTGATGCCGACTAAAGGCCAGACCAATCATATCCAAAGTATTCCAACCTCTTCTATAAAAGAAACGAGTCCGGAACACTTTGGAGGGGGTATCTGTAGGCATCGAAAATTGCCTATAGGTCTCCACAAACGGTCCAGTGTTAAAGAACGACGATGAACGTCACCATCTGATCCACATGAGCTTAATCGACGTCGACGGACGACTGAAGTGAGTCGGCGAGCTACGTGAGCGGATAGGATATCTGAACAACGAAGACCCGGACCAATCGGGAACCCGGCAGTGTTCACAAAGAGGACAACGCCCTTCGCGCCTCGATCACTCTACAGATAATCCAACCACCAGAGCGGATCGAACTCTTCGTCAAGCATCCAACGCACCCGGAATCACTCAAATCCGAGTTCGGACAAAGAATCTACGGGGTAAAACGATCAAATACACCTATTTCCGAGACACCCCTAGGGGTGTCTCGGATTTTCCGAGACACCCCTAGGGGTGTCTCGGAATTTCCGAGACACCCCAAGGGTGTCTCGGAAATTCCGAGACACCCTAGGGGTGTCTCGGATTTTTGGAGACACCCCAAGGGTGTCCCAGATCTGTGCGGACACCCCTGGGGTGTCCTAGATCTGTGCGGACGCCCCCCCTCTTGTTTTCCTATAAATAGGACCCCCTTACCTCATTTGGAATGATCTGGATTTTTGGAGAGCCTCGGCGAAGCCCTGCTGCAGCAAACACTGATCGTGCGCTTCAACCGAGGAGGAGAGGTCTACATCAGCCTTCATCACCCGTTCTCATCTTTCCTTAGTATTAGCCTTTAGCGTTAATACTAAGAAGAGCTAATACCTCGCTTTAGCCGAGGTATACGCTTATAGCTTCTAGATCTCACGCGAATCGACGAAGCTCTGTCCGATATTTCTGGATTAGAAGTTTCTAGATCTCACACGGATCGACGAAACTCTGTCCGATTTATCCGGACCAGATCTGATTGCCCCGGTAGTCCACGGATATCAACATCCCCGTCACAGGCCAAAGACCCACGCAAGCGAGACCGCACCAAAACAGGATCTCGTGTTTATTTTCGATAAAGTTGTAATCTTTGTTTTGTTGCATTCTTGTTGTAACGTTTGAAGTTGTAACAGATTCGAAAGCAATGAAAACAGCGACTTTTCCCGAAAACAACGCTTGTTGTTTCGTCTGGTTCAATAATACCGCTTATCCTAGTGAATTTTACGGACCCACCGGACCAGAAGCTTCTCAAGCTCAAGCATTTACTTTCCTAGTTAGAGACCAACGTCTTGGGGCCAACGTGGGATCTGCCCAAGGACCTACCGGTTTAGGTAAATATCTAATGCGTTCCCCCACTGGAGAGGTTATTTTTGGAGGAGAAACTATGCGTTTTTGGGATCTCCGTGCTCCCTGGTTAGAACCTCTAAGGGGTCCCAATGGTTTGGACTTGAGTAGGCTGAAAAAAGATATACAACCTTGGCAAGAACGACGTTCGGCAGAATATATGACTCATGCTCCTTTAGGTTCTTTAAATTCTGTAGGTGGCGTAGCTACCGAAATCAATGCAGTCAATTATGTCTCTCCTAGAAGTTGGTTAGCTACTTCTCATTTTGTTCTAGGATTCTTCCTATTTGTGGGTCATTTGTGGCATGCGGGAAGGGCCCGTGCAGCTGCAGCAGGATTTGAAAAAGGAATCGATCGTGATTTGGAACCTGTTCTTTACATGACTCCTCTTAGCTGAGATTTTTTTATTTATATCTATTCATTCTATTGTTTTTTTTTTCTGTTCTGGCTCGGCTAGGTGGGATAGCCGAGCCATTCTCTTTTATGAAAGATAACAAAACAGGTCAAGTCAAACAAATAAACAAAGAAATTTATTCAACAAGTTCAACAAGAAAAAAAAAGAAAAAGGAGAGAGAGGGATTCGAACCCTCGATAGTTATCGAAACTATACCGGTTTTCAAGACCGGAGCTATCAACCACTCAGCCACCTCTCCCAGAAGTAATCTCTATTTTATTCGTACGAATAGAACACGACCATATGAGATGATACACTAATTATCTGTAGAAACATCCCAGACCGAATCTATATTTCGATGGATCTACCCGTATACTATATCATGCGTAGATATATATATAGAGAGATATATAGTATATCCGCTTGTGAAATAATTACTAAACTTCCTTTGACTCCATGCCACGAATAACTTAAAATGGTAATAAGTTCGAAAGAATCAATTGATTCGTGGTCAAATCCCTCCACGATGCATTTTATTCCAATTTTGACTAAGCGGGGGATCAAATGGTATAGTTCATTTGGTATAGTTCATTTGTTGGTAGCTTGGAGGATTACAAATATGACTATTGCTTTCCAATTAGCTGTTTTTGCATTAATTGTGACTTCATCAATCTTACTCATTAGTGTACCCGTTGTATTTGCTTCTTCTGATGGTTGGTCAAGTAACAAAAATGTTGTATTTTCCGGTACATCATTATGGTTGGTCAATTTTCTGATGGTTGAGTCATGGATTGGATTGGATTACTCATTAGTGTACCCGTTGTATCTGTAGGCATCGAAAATTGCCTATAGGTCTCCACAAACGGTCCAGTGTTAAAGAACGACGATGAACGTCACCATCTGATCCACATGAGCTTAATCGACGTCGACGGACGACTGAAGTGAGTCGGCGAGCTACGTGAGCGGATAGGATATCTGAACAACGAAGACCCGGACTCAAACCGAGTTCGGACGAAGAATCTACGGGGTAAAACGATCAAATACACCTATGGACGTCTCGGAGTTCCGAAACACCCCCGTCGTAGAACAAATTCAAGGAGCTACTGAGGAAACAGTTCTATCCTATGGGGTTCCTCGGAAAGAGCGTTGGTACAAGTGGTACGGCTTGCGCTAAAGATTCAATCAGACCGTTCAAGAGTATACGACGAAGTTCCAGCAGCAGGCGATGGTTCTAAACATCGCAACAGATGAATACTCCATTTTTATGAAATACATGGTGGGTCTGAATGATTATATCCGGAAGGAGATGAATTTGTTCACGGTCGAGACGATTGTAGAGGCGAGCATGAAGGCAATTGCCATTGAGGGCAAATAGAAGAAGGGCAACGAAACTAAGGGTGATTCCAAACAGTCGGGAGGCAAGTCTAGTGGCTCTCAACATAAGGAAGAGAAGAAGAAGGATGATTCGGGGAAGGCAAGATCAACATGCAATCACTACAAGTAGACATGGCACGTGGCTGGTCATTGCTGGGAGAAGTACCCTCATCTGAAGCTGAAAGGGTTGAAGAAGAAAGAGGAGAAGAAAGCATACGTGATAGCGCAAGGTCCGAAGGAGGTTCCCGGTATGACAGAGCCCAACAGCAGCCTCAACCTTATGGCGGGGAAACAGGTCACGAAAGAAGATGACGAACTGAGGGAGCAACTCTGTGTTTTGAAGTTGCAGGTCAAGACTAGCTTGGTGGATGCCATTGTAGATACATGGAGTCAGAAGAACCTGATATCTGAAGCATTAGTACAAAAGCTGGGATTGAAGAAGGTGAAACATCTGAAACCCTATCCATTAGGGTGCATTCACAAGGAAGCAGGATTGAGTGTGGTGAACCAGTGTACATTCAGATTTGCACTTCATGAGTCGTATACTATCGAGGTCACATGTGACGTGGTTCCGTTGGATGTTTGCCAAGTGATTTTGAGCAATCCTTACTTGTGGGATAGACACGCGGTATATGATCTACGGGTCCAAAAGTATACGTTCACCAAGGATGGCGCAAAATTCATTTTTCGTTCGGCATCTCTTCCACAGGAGACGAGTTTGGTAATGGTGACTCAGGCTAAGAGGTTTGTGAATACGGGCAGGAGGTTCGTTTTATTGTTCATTCAGCCTTATGAGTTGCAGCTGAGTAGGATATGCTTGTCTACCTTGATCAAGCTTCAGGAGGGAGATCTTGATAGTTTGAAGGCCAAGTATGCGGACTTGTTTTTGAAAATCACGGGACTACCACCACGGCGAGGTGTAGAGCATGAGATTATGTTGACCAGTGAGAGTTCCTTGCCAAACATAGGCCTATATCGTACATCAGTACAGGAGTCCGAAGAGATCAAGAAACATGTTCAGGAACTCTTAGAGACGGGAGTGATAGTGTCGAGTTGTTCACCTTGCGGGTCACTAGTGTTATTGGTACCCAAAAAGGATGGGGGCTGGCACATGTGTGTGGATTATCGGGTGCTCAACAAGATAACGATCAAGAATCGTTACCTACTACCACGGATCGATGATCTTATGGACCAGTTGGAGGGAGCAAGGTTCTTCACGAAGTTGGATCTGAAGTCTGGCTATCATCAGGTGAGGATTCGAGAGGAAGACACTTGGAAGACGGTGTTCAAGACCAAACAGGGCCTGTTCGAGTGGTTGGTGATGTCGTTTGGGTTATGCAATGCTCCGGTGACTTTTATGAGGCTCATGAATGATTTGTTACGACCTTTCATAGAGGATTTTATGATTGTGTACCTT
Organism: Asparagus officinalis; assembly: GCF_001876935.1. Taxonomy (NCBI): domain Eukaryota; kingdom Viridiplantae; phylum Streptophyta; class Magnoliopsida; order Asparagales; family Asparagaceae; genus Asparagus; species Asparagus officinalis. The sequence continues at coordinate 10,382 of NW_017973521.1, forward strand.
GATGATATTTTGGTGTACAACAGGACCTGGGAGGAGCATCTTGTTCATGTGGAGAAGGTGTTTAGAGTGTTGCAGGACGGACAACTGAAGCTTAACGGGAAGAAGTGCGAGTTTGGGAAGGACGAGTTGGTGTATCTCGGCTTCATCACGAGGAAGGGCCAGAGAAGGATAGATCCGGGTAAGGTGGAAGTGATCATAAAGTGGCTGACACCGAAGACAGTGATTGAGGTGAGAAGCTTCATGGGGGCTTGCTAGTATTTGCGCAAGTTCATTCGACATTTTTTGACTTATGCGGCACGGTTACATGGCCTCACAAAGGCTAAAGTTCAGTTCGAGTGGGGGAGGACACATAAGGAGGCTTTTCAATTGCTAAAGAGGAAGATCTCGGAGGCACCGCTGTTAGCTTTGCCGAATTTGTAGCAGACTTTTGAGCTGGAGACCGACGCGTCTAGTTATGCGATGGGCACAGTGTTGATTCAGGATGGGAAGCCAGTGGAATACCATTCTGATATGTTTACGGGTGCTATTGCGAACTACCCGACCTATGACAAGGAGTTCTATGCACTGTATCAGGCAATAAGGCATTCGAGGGTGTACTTGTTGGGGAAGGAGGTGGTTGTGCACTCAGATCACAAGCCGTTAGAGTTCTTACATGCCCAGACGAAGCTACAGCAGGTGCGGCACATGAAGTGGATGTCTTATTTGATGGCTTTCAACATCATTATTAGGTACAAGAAGGGGGCGACAAACAAGTTGGCCGATATGTTATATCGTCCGCCGGTAAGGGCTTTATTGGTGGCGACGTGTATTCAGCCCTTGATTCCTTTGGAGTATGTACAGCTGTACGCATCCAGTAGAGACTTCAGTAGTGTGTTTGAGCAGTTGAAGGCTGGTCAAAGGGGGGAGTACGCACTTGGAGAAGATGGCTTATTGTATCGTGGGACATCATTATGCATTTCGGAGGAGGGTGATAGGTTGCAGTGGATTAGAGAGGCACATACCTCGCGTGTGCAAGGACATTTTGGAATTCAAAAGACGCTTCTCAATCTACGACGACATGTGTTTTAGCCGAATATATTAGATGATGTGACCAAGTATGTTGGAGGGTGTAAGTTATGCTGTATTTCGAAGCCTTCTAATAGAAAGAGGGGATTGTACCTACCACTACCGGTTCCTTCTAGGCCGTGGGAGAGCATATCTATAGATTTTCTAGGAGGGTTGCCGACTACCAAGCGCGGACATGACTATTTGTACGTTGTGGTGGACCGGTTCAGTAATATGGTGATTTTGATTCCTTGAAAGAAGACCGTGACGGGAGCGGGTGCAGCACAGTTGTTCTTTGAGCATGTGTGGAAGCATTTTGGGTTGCCGAGTTTGATTATTTCGGATCGGGATAGTCATTTTCTTGGGCATTTTTAGGATTCTTTGTGGAGTTTGATGGACACTAAATTGAAAAAGAGCACGGCCTTTCATCCACAAACAGATGGGCAAACGGAGGTAGTCAACCGAACTATGGTGCATATGTTACGGGGGTATAATTCCAGGCATCCCAAGACTTAGGATGAGAGCTTACCATATTTGAAGTTTGCTTTTAATCGGGCGATTCATGGATCTTCGGAAAAGTCACCGTTTGAGACTTGTTATGGATTCTTACCGCCGAGTCCGTTTGATCTTGTGTTTTCGAGTGAAGCTACGATGGATGGCAAGGAGGGGAATGACAGACAACGTGCTTAGTGATTTTTGGAGAAGATTGCGTATATTCATGCTTCGGTCGAAGCACAATTGAAGAAGTCACAAGCAAGGTACAAGGCGAAGCATGATTAACATCGGGTTCCTTGTAACTTTGGCGTGGGCGATATGGTGTGGCTAAAATTGAGTAAGGAGAGACTAATGGGAGAAGGGAAGAAGTTGAAACCGATACGTTATGGTCCATTTCAGATTCTCGATCAGATTGGTGACAACGCTTTCAAGCTCGATTTACCACCTTACTTAGGCATGTATTCGGTGATCAGTGCCGAGTACTTGAAGTTGTTTGAGCCTCCATTGCTAGATGATGAAGGTGATGACAAGGTGATCTTGCCGCATGTTGAAGACTTGTGGTTTGATAGAGAGGAGCCACTGAAGGAAGATTGCATATTAGAGCGGAAGACAACCGCAACGAGGCGGGGAACGAAGGAGTCGTTTCTCATTGGACGTCAAGGTCAGGTTCCTAGCAAGGCTAAGTGGTTCAACAAGGAAGGAGGAGCTCGCGAGTTTCCTCAGCTGAAGTTCTAACTTGAACGGGACTTCAAGTTCCTAAAGGGGGACCCATGATACGGGTGTATCTTCTCTTTGGAACTTAGCAAACCTCATGGGAGCTTGAGGATAGATGATTCTCATGATAGCATAAGAATAGAGGTGTCAAACAGTACAGGGGGACGCAGATTGGAGCGAGGAACGAGGCAAAAAATCGAATAGTCAAAGTATCCAGATTTTAGCCTATGAGTCGACTCATACATGTACATGAGTCGACTCATCAGGTTGAGTCGACACATGCCTGTCATGAGTCGACTCACGAAACCAAGCCTAGTTCGCAGTTCGGCTCTGACCAGTCGACTCATCATTTCATGAGTCGACTCATAAGTCATGAGTTGACTCATATACAGTTTTGAGTCGACTCAAGAAATCAAGTCCTGTTAACAAAAGTTTCTGACCAGTCGACTCATAACTGTTCATGAGTCGACTCATCAGAGTTTTCCAGATTTGTTAAGGACTCTTTTTACGTGTTTTCCTGTTTGGGTTGGGTTTGGTTATTTACTACTTTGCTACCCTCGTTTGTACACATATATAAGGGATTGTTTTAGGGTTTAAAACAATCAGAGAGTTTAATCAAGAGAGATTAGATTGTCATTGAGATTTGGACAGCCTATTCTTTAATTCTAGAGTGAGATTGTGAGAGATTGTAAATTGCATACTCATAATCTAAAGAAGGTATTTTCCTTCACCTAAAACTTGAGTTATACTTGTGTTCTTATTGTTTTCTCCTCAACCCACCTTTGATAATTCCGCGATCAAAGGTGCTCGCACGGCAACTCGTATCAGATGTGGAATTGAAAATATTAGGAAGAAGACTTACCACAAGCGAATCTCCAAATCCTTAATCTCAAATCCTTGATCTTTAATCTCCAAGTAGTTCTCTTACAAGAAACACACAAGTTAAAGAACCAAAATAATTAAAACCAACTTATGCACCTTCCTTGATAACGGCGCCAAAAACTTTATATGGCATAAACATATACCAAAGATATTGCAAGTACACAACCGTGTCAGGTTATAGTATAAAAAGTTATCGATCCCACGAGGAAGGTGTTTTGTAGGAGAGAATTAAAATTGGTTCTTATGTTGTGTGCATGACAATTAGGAGTGATGAGTGAATATGATTGTGGAGAGATAAAGAGAATGAAAATGGTGTGTAAATAGGCGCAAAATGTAAGTGAGAGTGAGTGTGACAATGAATGAATGATTTTCACAAGGAGAAATAAATAAAATTAATAATTAAAAAGGAAAATCAAGAATAAAAATAAAATTCAAGAAAGTAAAGATGACGGATTCAATTAAAGATATGGGTAATCTAGAATTGAATCTACTTCTTAAAAAATAGTGATTCCCTAGAGGGTTCTAGCCTAAAGGTGACTCAAAGAAAATAAAAATAAACAAAAAGAAAAACTAAACCCAAGAGGGTTCTAGCCTCAAGGTGAATAGTGCAAGAAATTAAAATTTAACTACAAACATGTAAATAAATCTGAGCTACTAAGCAATAAGAAAAGAAATAAAAGAGAAAATAAGAAAAACAAACCTCCAAATTAATCTTCATCTCCATCTTCATCATCCAACAAAGAGAAAAAAAATTTAAAGTGGTGAAATTTTTTTTTTTTATTAATTGTAACAAAAAGTTACAAATTTAGAAGGTCTTCTCAATTAAGAGTAACCCTCCTCTCCAAAAGTAGATACAAAATTTTTCACACACCTAACCCCTTACTCTCTACCCCTATTTATAGTAAACATCAGTGAATGAGAGTCTTTGGATCAAACTTGAGCCCCAAGAATGCAATTTCGGCCATTGATGAATTCTGGACGACTTGGCATTGATATAGGCATCGATGCCCGCATCAATGTGCACATCGATGTTAGCATCAATGCTCCAATAAAATTTTTGACTTCACAGTTGGCTTCGTCTCGTCGAGATAGGCGATTTTTATATATTATATGTTAAATTCTGCCTTTCGGATTGGGAGATATCGTCGTTTCTTTGCGACCAACCATCTTGAATATAATTTCTCTTCATATTGGATTTTTTTATTTTCTTCGGCTTCTACAGGCTATTCGACTTGATTCTGGGCTTTAATAAAAGGTTACGAAAATAAGAAAGTTGGATTCTTTTCGGTATTTATTTATTATTTCTTCATTAACCTGGAATTAAAGATAAAAATAATTGTTAGTGGTATATTTTATCATTAAAAATAGATAATGAGGGTATAAAATTATAATAAAATATGATTATTAGGAGGAGAACCTCGATAGGTAAGACGCCAGAAAACTGATATAGAACGACGTACTTCTTTAACCAGAGGGCGAGATAGCCCGCCAGGAGGGTCTTAGGCCGAATAGGCTTTCGTGCATGACAAAGAAAAGTTTGAAATTTAGTCCCCGCCGGAAAGGAACCCTCAACACCAGCGGCAGTGAATGAACACGCATTAGCCCTCTCAATTAAGTCATTAATGGAAGAAGGTGTCAAAGGGGCCAACTCACAAATGGTCTTGCCTGAATTACTCTCTAAATGCTGAAATAAATAATCAGCAAACTGCTTCAAGCTGACCTGCTTCTTCCTCTTCACCAGAGGATTCATCCTGGCCATGGATGTAAATAAATCTGACCATAGCGTGTCGTACATGTCGGAGGAATCTCTCTTCAGTTATCCCAACTACAGGTTAGAAGAAAAGTACTCTTGATATGGACAATCTCCCATCGGAAGACCAGAACCCTTGTGCATCTCATGGAGAGCTAACCCCAACTCTCCACTGCAAGTCAGAAAAATGTTACTACCAGGGTTATAAGACTCCAACAATGCTAAGAAATGACAGCTGCTGACCGGGAATCCATACATAGTGGCTCGTATAGATGCATACAATCCGCTGCGCTGCAGCTCACTCTCCCAACATCCCAAGACGTAACTAGTCATACGAGTCCACCACTTCTTAGGCGGCGAGGATGACCAACCGAAACATCTGAATTCCATCAGGGGTAACTTCCTCCCAAGCCTAGCCAGACGATTCCTCACAGTATAGGTGACTACTGACACTTCGTCCGGTGGTGCTGTATCAAGTCCCAGAATCCCCGGTCGAAGGCCGCGAATATGATTATACCCATCAAAACCTGGAGTCTTATGATGGGAAATAAATCCATAATGAACTCGGTCATGGTCATCTGTAAGATTCCAGGACATCTGCCGCCGCACAGCCTACTGTAGACGTCAAAAAATGCTGAAAAGATATCCAAATACAGCTCAAGAGGAAATCATTCAAAAAATGCAAGTATGGGCTGTCTCGCACGCAAGACAGTCTTTGCTGTCTCGCCGGGTGAGACAGCCTTTCCTGTCTCGCCATGCGAGACAATGTTTTCTGTCTCGCACGCGAGACAGTATTTACTGTCTCGCCCGCGAGATAGCTTTCAAAAGATCAGAAACTGTTTTATAACCGCCGACACGTGGCCACCAACTGTTCAAGAACGTGAGAAACGTCGTGGGCGAGAATCACGTTGATAACTGCCAAAATAACGGAGTTGTAAAACGTGGGAAGGCAGTTACAAGAAAACTGCCAGACAGTTACTGTTTCCGAGATAGTGTTTACTGTCTCGTGGGCCGAGACAGTCTTTACTGTCTCTGTCTCGGAACCCGAGACAGTCTTTGCTGTCTCGGCCGCCGAGACAGCAAACACTGTCTCGGGAGTGCAGTTCGTCCTAGGGGCTATAAATACCCCCCTGAGGTTGATTTTTGAGGAGGCTGATCATTTTGAACACTTTGGAGCAGAGAGAGTAGAGTTCCTGAGCTTCCGGCAATTCCTTGAGATTCGAGCTTTGACTTGATCTTAAGAAGAACGACTATCTTACTTTGATAAGATATCGTTTAAAATTCTCACTTCGATAAACGAAGGAAGAATCATTAAACCCCTCATGATTCAATCGAAATCTGTGATTTGGTGGTCCACGAGTCAAAGCGCTCCCGGCATAGGTAAAGATCCCACGCAAGCAGCGATCCAAACAACGATCCTGCGTTTGTTTCTAAAAAGTTGTAATTTTCTCTTTGTTGTGTAAAAGAAGTCTTATAAAAAGACTATCTCTTTTGAATTTATTGTAATCGACCGAAGATATAATGAATTCCACAACGAGACCAACTTTTGACGAAAACAAGCTGGCAACCACAGTGGGAGCCAACGGTCTCGCTGCCGAGGCCGCGGTGTCGCAACCGATCAAGATTCCAGTTGAATCCATGGTCGAATACGAATTTGACCAAGCAAAGTTTGAGGAATATCTGTCATCCTCATCCTCAAAGTTTTCCTCGCTTCACAAATGCAGGAAAATTTTGTCTTCTAAGAAGGTTTTCAAGTTTTCGACTCCGTCGAACATTACAAATGAAGACTCTCACCTGATTGTTGCTGAGAATTCTACCAGCAACCTCTCTGCTCATAATGACTCTTCTTCAATTAAGGAGTCATTAGATCAAAGCCTACCGGCATTGACGAAAAGAGCTCGTCAGAGACAACGCCAACGCCGCGCTCGCCAAATGGCTAAGGCCTTGGAACAACCCGACGGAGTTCGTTATCATGCGGACTTAGAGTCGAGGAGGCATCGAGTGGTTCAGTTATCTCAACGACCAATCACTTATGTCTCTGCTAAACTCACGACGGAAGAATGGACTATTGTCGAGAGGGCTCGTTCGACCCTCAAAGAACGTATACAAAAACGTCGTGCAAACGCTGATCATGCTCGTGCTCTCTTGCAACAAAGACGAGAAAGAAACAGGGAGACGGTGGTCAAAGAACCGCCAAAACTCTGCCAAGTTTGGATTCCAAAGTCTGAAGTTGTGAAAAATCAGCATTCGGAGCCCGTTAGGACTCCACACCCGCAAGGAGGTGGTTCTAAACGTATGACTCTTGACATAACCTTGGATCGCTCAGAGGTGACGACAAGTCATCCTGGGTATGTTAACAAGGTTCAAACACAAAAACAGAAGATAGGTTGTTCTGGTCACCATGCTGACGAGTTGTACTATCAAACTAAAGGTGGAAACAAATCACATAAAAGGGCTGTTCCAGAAACGAATCGTCATTGTGTATGTGAAAAACTTATCAAAGCAGTGTTGTCCAAATGTGACTGCTTTAAAGCCATTCCGCCGAAAGTTTCTGTGTTCTAGATACTTTCTACTGAAATGTTAAAGTCCAAACCGAGACATTTCAACAAGAAGCTTGCTATTCAAGGGGATGAATTCCCTGAAGTCACCATCAACATGGCTGATAAAGGAAAGTCTAAGCGGTATTCAAATGAATCAAATCCCGACTTTTCCCCGAGAGGAAAAGTCAATTCAAGAATTGCCCAACGGATGTCTCGAATCCAGTCAGGAGCTATCAGACGTAGAAATTACAAGAGAATGCATGAAAGAATGTCCTCGGAGGACGAACTCTCGGACACTTGTTCTGCGATCGCTTCTGATGATACAATGTCTAGCACAGGACAAATCAAAGAAGTGTTCACAATCACTTCTGATCAGTTTGCTCAAATGCTTCAAGAAGCTCTAGCGAAGCAACTTGAAGAAATTAGAGCTGAGATGAAGACAGAGATGGAGTTGGCTATCCAACAAATGAGAGAATTGCTAACTCAACGGCCTCAACCTCCTGAGTCCAATCAGCGAGCTGAATCCCAGAAGTGGATGAAGTCATTATGGCTGATACACCTCCCAATAGCAATAACGCTAGGGGTGGTTTAACAGATCTTCCCAATAACGATATTGGGGGTGGTTCAATAGCACCTCTTACAGGGGGTGGTCTAACTCATTCTCTTCAACGTCACGCGAATGAAGACATAAACGATGACGGGAAAATGAAAGAGCTTGAAAACAAAGTCAACGCTTTGAAAGACTTGAAGACTTGCACGTACAGATCCTGATCCTCCGCGAGCCCTACGTCCAGAAAAGGCACGGCATTCCCGACGAGGAGTGGCAACAGCCACGTCTGAGATCTACGATATCAACATCCGGATCTAAGCTGGTCTTAGATCCCGAGATGTGGCGTTATTCGCTTGGTGGACAATCGCTCCCGGCTATTATTCCTTGCTGGAGAGTATACCGCTATAATCGTGTAGATCCGCCGGATCTAGATCGCGCGGTGGTCCACGGATTAACCGGCGGTCGGCAAGAACTCACAAAAGCGAGAGACCGCAAAAATGGATCTCGCGATTCGTCTGACAAATAAGGAAAGTGTGTAATTTTTCCTTTTTTCATTGATTTAATTGTAACGGATCTAAAAAGACCGGATCGTTTTGTACCAAGATGACAATTATTTCAATGAAGAAGAAAGCCATTTTCCCCGCAACACCCACGACAGCGGTGCCAACGAATGCACCGGACCATTAAAAGCCTCATTCCGAGATATCATGCCAAATGAACTTGAAATAAATCAAGTGCTGGTAGGTGACTTTTCCGTCAAACGTGTGAAGTTAATCAAATGAAATTCTGACGGTACGATATTGATCCGATTCTCTTGGATATGACATGGATACCGGTCTTTTTCACTTTTGAGCCGTCA
>NW_017973522.1:0-26978 GCF_001876935.1 Asparagus officinalis
GGAGGAGGAGCATAGTTGGGATCACTCTCTCTCAACCATATTCTCTCATAAAATTGGCAAAGAAACTGGGCAAAAAATACTTGAGCATAGAGGGCAATTAAAGGCTGTGACAATGGAAACAGCCAAAGACTCATCATGAATTATTGCTGCAGAGGTAACGTGCTACGTCGTAAGCATACCGAGCACGCACAAAAGGCTTTGCAGATCAGGAGTAAAAAGGGACAAATACTGTTTGGGGCTGCGCCAAAACTATCCAACATAGGCAAATGCCCAGTATTTCAGGTGGGCAGAAGCAGCATCATGATAAATACCAGCGTAAGGTAAATTTCCGAAATGTCCTTCCTGCAATCAGTTTCCGCCAAGTTAAAGAATGTGGAAACCCAAGCACTTCGTAAGAAAAATTAAAAAAAAAAAAAAAAAAAAAAAAAAAATTAAAGCTTGCATACCAACAAGTTGTTTACTTGCAAGAAATGATATTGTTGTTTTAGGAATATTTAAGTATTTCCCCCTTGTTGTCTAGACATGTGTAATCTGCTGTTTGAAATATGTAATGCAAAAGTTTGAGAAGAATGCAGGGACTCTTGGTGTACAAGTCTGAGTTCAAATAGCAAATCTGAACCAGATTGAGATGAAATGATGCACGCAAAATCCCCCATGCGATATATGTAACTAAAAACTTCTGTGATTAAAGCCAGGCAAGCAACAAACTGCATGTTTGGCATATGGGCGCAGAAACCTCCCTAAAAAGTGAGCAAACAAAACAAAAGAAGGAATCACAAGGCAATAGGCCTATTGAAATCAACATGATAGCAATGAAAGGCATGCACAAGAAAGAATGATAATACTTTCAAAGTGTTAACTAATCCAGAATTCCCCAACAGCTTTATATAAAACTTAAGAGTATTATATTCCACATGGTGAGAATGATAAATAAAATTTGAACAAATGCGAGTTAGTTCTGTAATGTTGTGCGGGCGCTACTGTTAGTTCTAGAACATATGCGAGTTAGTTCTACTTCACAGTTGCGCGTTATTTCTAGCAGCAAGTGTTTGGTTCCTGTGGGCGCCATAGTTTAAATAGTATGACTAGAATAGGTATAGAACTAACAGATAATGCGTTTGGACGCTAACAAATTTTGACCTCCGCATAGAGCTGTAATAGAATTCACAACGTTAGAACTGAACATGAATGCGATTAGAGCGCTAACATGCGCGATACTCGTGTTTTGTTCTGTGGGCCATGTTATCCCGCTAGCAAGAGCTAAAGTGTTTAAGTTCAGCTGTCCACGTTGTTTGTTGCTATCTATCCGAGTTAGTTCTAGGTTGTCCTACTGTTCAGTTCTAGAAACATCTCGAGTTAATTCTATCTTGTTGTCGGCACTCTGTTGTTGCTACATCGCCTATCGAGTTAGTTCTAGTTGTCTACTGTTAAGTTCTGGAAACATCTGCGAGTTAGTTCTACTTCCAAAATTGGCGTTATTCTAGCACAAGTGTTCTGTTCTGTGGCCCATGTTAACGGCCTATCTCAGTCATACTGTTAGTCTCTATAATGTCTTGCCATAGTTAGTTCAAGCACAATCATCGAGTTAGTTCACTTCGTGCCACGTTATTTTTAAGCAGCAAGTGTCTTGTACTCGCGAGATGGGCCATGTTTATCGCCTAGCTACTCCTAAGTAGTCTCTAGATGGCCGCTCCTGTTAGTTCAAGCCATCTCCTGTTTAGTTCTAACTTGCGGTGCTGGACGTTATGCTCTAGCCCAAGGTGTTTTCGTCTTGTTATGTCATGAATATCCCTAGCTTCCACTCCATTGTTAGTTCCTAGCTGTCGCTCGTTGTTAGTTCTAGAACATACAGAGTGTAGTTCTATTACTTCTTAAAATATTGTACCCCCCACTTAAATCAAGGCCTTGTAGCCTACTTTGTAAAACTTCTTATACCGCCACTTTAATCAACGTTTGGCTACGCACTTAATCAAGTTTTGGTAACGCCATTTATTCCAAGTTTTTGTACCACTTAACCATGTTATTGTACCTCAATTATAACTGGAATCAAAATTTGTACACACTTTTTCAACAGTTTGTACCCATTTATACACGTTTTTGTAGCGCAGGCCATTATCAAGACGCTTGTAACCTACTTGTAAAACTTTTGTACACACTTATCAAGTTTTGTACGCCACTTAATCGCAGTTTGGTAGGCCGCATTTATTCAAGTTTTGTACCCACTTAACGCATGTTTTGTAGCGCTCATTATTCTGGAATCAAAAATTATGTTTAAGCACACTTATTCAAGTTTTGTACCAATTTATAACACGTGTTTGTAGCCGTACTTTAGGCACCCGTTTATTACCCCATCTTATACCACGTTTTGTACCGCCAAATTAATCAAGCTTGCTACCTAGCTTGTAAAAACTCTCTTGTCACACAGCTTTTAATCAGTTTTGTAGCCGCTATATTATTCAAGTTTTGTACCACTTAACGCATGTTTTGTAACCTCATTATTCCTGGAATAAAATTCTTGTCAGCACATTCTAATCCAAGTTTTGTACCCATTTATACACGTTCTAGTTGTCCTACTGTTAGTTCTGAACATCTCGAGAGTTACGTTCTACTTCAAGTTGGCGTTATTTCTAGGCACAAAGTGTATTGTCTGTGGGCCACGTAGGCCTATCTCAGATCATTGTTCAGTCTCTATACTGTCTTCGCTGTTAGTTCAAGCACATCTCGAGTTAGTTCTACTTGCGTGCCACGCTTATTTTTAGCGCAAGTGATTGTAGCTCGAGATCGGCCATGTTATCCCCTAGCTCACTCCTAGTTAGTTCTAGGATGCCCTGCCTGTTAAGTTCAAGCCGGATCTCTGTTAGTTCTAACTTAGTGCTGCGCGTTATTCTAGCCCAAGTGTTTGTTTCTGTTATGTATATACTCGCCTAGCTCACTCCTTGTATATCTACGCTGTCCTCGTTGTTAGTTCTATACATACAGAGTTAGTTCTATCATTACGATGTTCTTTACAGCTAATATTGTCCGATTAATCAAGCCTACTGTACCTACCTTGTAAAAAACTGTTTATACCCACTCTAATCAAAGTTCTGGTAACAAAAGTGTACCCACTTATATTTGACCATATCGTTTGTAACCCACTTAACCATGTTTGTACTCATCAATATACTGGAATCAAATTTTGTACACACTTATTTCAAGTTTTGTACGCCATTTATACTACACGCTTTGCTAGCCTATTTAGGCACCGTTTTGTTACGCAATTTATACCACGTTTTGTACCCATATAAGTCAAGCCTTGTACCTACTTGTATACAACTTTTGTACACACTTAATCCAAGTTTTGTTACGCCACTTAATGCAAGTTTGTACGCCATTTATTCAAGTTTTGTACCCACTTACCATGTATTTGTAGCTCTATTCTGCGCTGCACAATTTTCGTACCCACTGATTCAACTTCTTGTCACCCATTTATACACGCTTTTGCCTACTTAGAGCAACGCCTTTCTTAATACCTGCTTTGTCTGGATTCAATATTGTACCCACTTACAGTCAAAGCTTGTTGTACTAATAATGCCGATGATTTTATTTTTGTACCCAGCATTATTCAAAGTTTATACCTATCTCGTCTAATGTGCCCCATTAACTTATACTGTTTGTCGGGCTCATTTGTTCTGTGGGAAAAAATTATTTCAATTATCATCGCATACATGATTAATTCCTACCAACCACACTTTATCATCCATACATAAATAAATTTAAGGGAAAATGAATAAATCAAATTGTGAAATTCAACCGAACACACCATGCTTTGTTTTGGCCCTCGCGTAAACTTTGTTTTGGGCATGCCGTTAACTTTCTCGACCTCGACACGAGCAACATTTTGTTGCTATACAAAAAAAATTGGCAACTTTATGCATGACAAATGCAAAAGACATTCGAAAAAATATTAAATCGCAATGTTAAGGTTTTAAATACCTTAAGCTACAAGGAACACTCGTTACATATATGTCCCCTTTTCGCGCTTACAAAACACACAAATGCTTTGTTTTTTTTATACTCTTTTCTTGTGCTATCTCACTGCACCAGAAGTGACTTAAATTCTTAAGTGCATGCGCTGCGTCGCCCCTTCGTGGCAAACAGGCTTATCTTGGCATCACGAATACGTGATTTGAGTTGCTTCCGCGTCTATAGAGATGGGTATTAGGATGAAGTAGGCATCTTCATTGTTTGGCATATTGCTCTCATTTCCATTGTCGTCATGTTCGCTTGCTCAATCTTGGAATTCTCACTTTCTTCAAAAATGGTCTAAAAAAGCAGCTAAACTTATCATGAAGTGTTCACTTTGAAGTCTAGTGTTTCTTCTAGTGCCTTGTTACATCTCACTCCTAAGGGGCCCAATGTTAATGATAGATTAGTTGGTCTTCATTATTGTAATGCAATTTCTAACAACTCGCGGGCAAGGGCCAACTGTTCTTGCTTTAAATTTCGCATCTGTTTGCATGATAATCATCTTGAATGGAATTTCTCTAAATAGCTTGCTTCTTTACTAAAATGGTGCAAGCTATGTTTGCTTAATATACCTTCCATCTCAAATCTGCGACATAGACACTTACATTCTTTTTTCTTCATGGATGTATCGAAAACAACATGATGGCTTTTACTATCTTCTTGCGTTTCAGCCTCAGCTATTAATTTCGCACAACGGGCATAAGTCAGCACTTTGCGCCGTCCTTCGACCAACTTTTCGATGGAAGCATCGGATAACTATCTTGAAGTTCTTTCGAAAGATAGTAAACAGATTCTTCGTATAATTCGTCGCGCGAGCTTGTTTTTCACTAGTGGATGTTTCCAAATTATCAATGTAGGAACTCGAGTTTGTGGACTTAAAATTATTTGGCTCAAGTTCAGCGGCTCGGCGATCTCTGACAGGCCATTCATCAATACTGCTTAGCAAATCATGTAACTCGGTATTTACATTCACAAAATGATCAAAAAGCCATTACTATTGCCTCAACTCCGCTGGAGTAGATTTCATTGCCATGCAGTAAAAGTGTCTTTAGAGATACACTGGAGCCCAAATGAATCTCGATGATTGTATAAATTTACTAAACCAACATGCCTTTATCTGCAGGCATATTTGTTCCTACATTTCTTCGCAACGCTTTTCAAAATTTTCTTCACGATTTCTCCAGATAACCATTTGTTTGAACTTTTACTACAACATTTTCCTCACCATATCATTCTGCATTGATGTGAAGATTTTGTAAGGATTCCGGTCACGAAGTGCCCAAGAACAAAAGCGATTGGCGAGTTTTAGGAAAATCTTTGTGAATTAGCACCACACATAGCTTATATCTGATCAGTGATGATTGTTACTGTGCTATACCGACCATACATTTTAACCATTGGCTAAAATAACCATATAAACGTCTGCCTCCGTTTCATCGGCCGGTAACGCACACCCAAATAGAAGTGATGTCGATGATGTTAACGCCGCTAAATGGTGCAAACGGCAATTTTAAAATTGTTCGGTGTCTGTAGTAACATCAATGCAACACAACATCGTCCAAATTGCATAGAAGTTCGCTAGCCCTCGGATCACCATCCAAAAAAACACTTCTCATCGTCCCATCATTTTCTAATTCAATCGCGAAGGTAAAATTGTAGGATCAGATACCTTTTTCTCTTGAAAATTGACGAACTATGTTCAGCACTTCAATGGCCGAGCGTTGTTTCTTCGTTTAAGTCTAAGTTGTTGCTTGGCATTCTTTGTTGAGTGCAGAGAGCCTTGTTCATTGCCATGAGCAACGTCTCAAACAAGCCTTACAAGGCAGAAGGCCGCTAACGGCTTTGATTGTCAAGAGTAATCTATCAACGCTTTTGTCGATTATGAGCCCTCGATGAAGTGTCCGATGTGAAGTAGTTCTTCTTTAGCCTATTGGGGCTGGTTAATGTCGACTTGTATGCTTATGTTTTAACTTTCGGACCCACCATTTTTAGTGCTTCTATGCACAGTCAATAACCATCCTTGCGTTGCACTCCACATTCTTGTATGCGAACTTTCGAATTACATTCACGCCATCTTCTCTTTATCTTTTTAAAGATTTAAAAAGCTTCTTTGTCACATACAAATATTCTAGATAGGATTTGCATCTTCTTTCTCGCCAAGCTGTGTGACCTTGACGGAACACGCAATCGCCTTAAGTCGTGGGACGTATGCATTGTAGAAAATTATAAGCTTCCTCATGAGTGGAAGAGAACTGCCATTCGCGATATACGATGCAACGCTGTTTAAATTATCTTCACCATTCTTCAACGGCCCATCAAGCTCTGCAGCCATTCTCCTCTGCTCGGATTGCTATAAAATAGAGAAACAAAACTCATGCTGAAAAAGACAACTATTTTTTGTATATGTCATTAGTTAGTAGTACACTATAAACAATAGATTATTCACCTGTAGGGGCGAAGCCTGTTGTAGTAGTAGATCATGGTCTTGGCTTTTATCTTCTTCGCATTGTTGGCCTCACGTGAAGAGAATTGGTGGAGTGTCTATAACAAGCTATCAAATTATCACATGATAGAAGTTCAAATCGCTCAAAAAAACGTCATCAAGTTTGATCCTTCAATTTCACTAAACAATTTCCTAAAACGATAGTTTAAATCGAAAATTCTTAAAAGTTTATATCCATTTAACATACATGCAAAATAGCTTTCTAAATTTTATCCGGCTCGTTAGCCATAGAGTGAGTGCCTGCAAAACCAAGTAATTGTATGAGCTGAAAATTAAAAGGCAAGGAAAGATAGCATCCAAGATCCAAGGATATATGCATGAGACGGAAGATAGACCATTTCATGAAATCTCACTATAAAAAAAAGAATCTAAACATGGCAACGGCCAAGCTGAGAACTAACATGTCCTCGTATAGACACTAACATCTCCTCATTAGATGGCTAACATGGCATCCCCGGTAGACCATTAACCTGCATTTTAGTCTAAACTACCGTTAATTTAGAGCTAGCTAACATGCATTTCAGGTTAGAACTACACGTTAATGTGTAAGAGCCTGATGCCTTAGCCTCGGTCGGAGGGCGAGCTCAACAGGCGGCGAAGGTGCGATGAGCGGCAAGGTAAACATGAGCGGGGACGGCAAGGCAAGGCTGGGCGCGATTTTCGGTGAGTGGGAGAGGAAGGGGCGAGGGTTGATGGCGAGAGATGCGTCGAGGGACATTTATCGATCTCGGAGGCGGCGATGAACTGAGGGCTGATGCTCGATATCGCGTCGGGGAGGCTGGCTGATGACGAGGGGTGAGCTCGATGCGCGCGAGGAACGAGTAGGAACGGCGATGACACCAGCGCGACGACGGCTCAGCTGGCAGTTGATCTTCGGGCGCTTGAGAGGAGGAGGGGGAGGTGAATGGCTAGGGCAAGAGGGGCGGCCGGCGACGCTGATCGGGGACGTCGAGACGACAGGCCGATGCTTCGGGCGCCGGCGCTTGTCGGGGGCGGTGGTGAGGGGAGGAGGTCGTGAGGGCACAACCGAGCAAATGCGTGATTGAGCCGGCGGCGACGGCTGATCGGGCGGCTGCGCGAGCTCGCGGCGGCAGATTTCCGCGGCGCTGGAGAGGAGGAGGGCGGGAGGTGATTGGCGCATCTGGGCGTGAGAGATGAGAGAGGGTAGGGATTTTGGGGGGATGGATTTTCAACGGAAGGGTCATTCTCTAGAGGGTTTTGAATAAACGGGCACAGATCGCGCATCTCTCAGATGACACGCTACAGAGTCACTGCAGATTCACATCGGCGCTCATATAATAATAATATATATATATATATTATAGTATATATATATTATATATATATAATATATTATATATAGTATATATATATATAATATATATATATATATATATTATATATTATATATAGTATATATATATATATATATATATATATATATATATATATATATACTATATTTCCATCGATATCTATGTAAAATAGTGTATTCTAGTTTATAGACTTAACAATGCATTGATATACATATTCTATTAAGTCCTATAAAATATTTTACTACAAGTTTCAAAATATTGTTTAACTCAATAGTCAAAAATCAAGAAGTTTATGTACACATGTATTTACAAGTTTTACAAAATACATGAGTTTTCATAAATGGGAAATTCAATTTAAGAAATTTTTTTTCTAACATGTTCAATTTCATGTTTATAAATGTTTCCCAAAGTTTTATAATTTTTTGAAATTTATTTGATATTTTTTAACAAGGTTCAAAGTTGAAATTTTCTATGTACATGTTTATGAGTCGACTCATGAACAGTATTGAGTCGACGCACAAACTGCTGTGTAGTTTACAATTTGTTTCAGATGAGTCGACTCATAACATCATGAGTCGACCCATCAGGTTAAGTCGACTCATGCCTGTCATAAGTCGACACACAAACTATGCTGGAAAATAAGTTTTGTTTCTGATGTGTCGACTCATGATCTTATGAGTCGACCCATGGTTTATGAGTCAACTCATGAATTTTATGAGTCGACCTATAAGTTAGTTTTTAGCCTGTAACGGCTACTTATGAGTCGACTCATGAATAGTACTGAGTCGACTCATGAATAGTACTAAGTCGACTCATAACACTGTAACGGCTATATTTCCAGACTATACTATTTTTGGGTTTTTTGTCTTTTTGCCTTGTTTTTTCTTGGCTTTGGGGTTCCTATAAATATCCCCACGTATCCTAAGTTCCATATGATCCAAGAAATATTTGAAACAAGTTTAACAAGGGTTTTAAAGTTTGTTTAGTGTGTTTTAAAAGAGTTTGTTTGTGAAGATGTTTCTCACAAGTGGAGAAGATCATCTACATTGTTTGAGCTTTATTTTAATCCATCTCTCCATCTTGTTTTTCAGAGAAGAATTTCTAAACTCAATACTAGTTTTGTATTAATTATTTGTTGTTTATCATTTTCATCAAGCTATGGTTTACATTGAGTTTATGATTGATTTTCTCATTGCTTACACACACAACCATTGAGCTTATTGTATTTTCATACTTAGTATAATTTGGGTTGGGAGGAGTTGTAACAATTAAGAGTGAGCCTACATTGTGTTCTCATCTATTGTAGAGAATAATTTATTTGTATTGTGTGCCTAATTGTGTAGATCACTTTGTAATATACTTGTACACCGAGAGGAGTGTCTGGTGAGAGATGGGGTCGTCCTAAGAGGAGTAGGGTACGTAACAATACCTAGAGAGAAATTGTAAGGGGTCGTCCTAAGAGGAGTAGGGTAGGTAACAATACCTAGAGAGAAATTGTAATTCCTAACACTTAAGAGAGACATGGGCTAGAGACCAACACTTAAGAGGGTGTAAAGTATGATTGCAAGAGTGTGAGATTGTAAAGTTTTCGGTGAACTAGAAAACCGAGTGTGAGGTGTAAAAGTTATTCTGGTGAGTGTAGAAAACTCGGTTGTGATAGTGGAGATCTCCTCGTGGTGAGGAGCGGAGACGTAGATCATGGGGACCGAACTCCATGAACATATCGTTTGTTTATAATTGCATTAGCACACTTATTTTTATGTTCATATCTTATATCGCATTTGTATATTGCATGTTGCTTATATTGCCCACTATCTAGTTTAGATTGGTTACCCTTGTGTTATTTGTATATCCTCGTATATATGTCATAGAATATCTCATTGCTAGGATATTTCCCTTTGTTCATATTGCATATTCTTGCTCATAACATATTGTATATCTATCTTGCAAGAATAAATTTTAATTAGCATAAAATCGGTTAGATTAGCACAAAACCCTAATCATCCCCCCCCCTCCTAGGGTCTAACAATTGGTATCAGAGCTTGGTGCTCTTTGATTTAAGGTCTAATCGTCTTGAGTTAAAGATCCAAGTTAGCTTGTTTTGCTAATCTAATTTTAAGCTCTTTTGTATCTTGCTTGCACATATATACATTATGGATACGCACGGTGTACCTAGTTTAGGTTATGCCATCAATATTGCTCCAAAATTAGATAATTTTTCTTATTCCCAATAGTGTTAGACCCTAGAGGGGGGGTGATTAGGGTCTTATGCTAATCTAATCCCGATTAAAAGCTAATTAAAATAATATTTATTAATTTGTTCTTGCACGAATGATATAAGATAGATATGAGCAAGAAAGATATGAATAAGCACAAATAAAAATACGCTAAGCAAAACACAAACAAACGATATGTTTACGAGGTTCGGTCACCACGACCTACGTCCCCGCTCCTCACCTTGAGGAGATTTCCACTATCACAATCTAGTTTGGAAGCCAGAACTTCTACACACTTGATTTACAAGCTTACCGAAAACTCTCACACTATGCAATCACACTTCACACACTAAGTGTAGGAACCTAGCCCGTGTCCTCCTCCTCAAGTGCTCGGATGTAACCTCTCCCTAGGTTCGTCAACCGACGCCACTCCTATTGGATTCGACCCCGTCTCTCGCTTCACACTTCTCTTGGTGTACAAGTGTATTACAAGTGATACTCACAAATAAAGATTAAATACAATGGTTTGTTTTCAACAACAAATGAGAACGCAATTGAAGCTCACACTCACTAAATCACACCCCACAACCCACACTATATGGTATGAAGATATTAAGCTCAATATTTTGTGTGTGATAACAGTGAATGAAAAAATATGTAACTCAATAAATATAGCTAAGATATGAAAATGAAATTATAAGCTATATGAAAAGATGAGTTAGGAAAACTTCTCAATAAACAAGAAGAACAGTAGAGGATGATGAGGATAGGATCCTCAGTTGAAATGAAAAGCCTCTTCTTGTTATAGCAGACTTCTTTTAAAGCAGATGATCAGAAACCGCTTAAACATCTCTTTAAACACACTTAACATTTTTGTTACCATAAAAATGCAGACTATAAAAAATAACCGCTGGCGGTCGACCGTGGCGGTCGACCGCAAACTGATATATGGCATATGACAGGTTTTTGGGATGATTTTGAAAATACATTAAAAATATCAAATTAATTCTAAAAATAGTAAAACTTTGGAGAAAGTTTCTAAATAATGAAATAAACATGTTTGAAAAGGAATTTTTAGAAAATTAATTTTTGTTCGTGAAAACTCCCTGTTTTTGAAAAGTGTTCAGAAAACCTGTATTTTCATGAACATGAAAATTAAGATATGACTTGTAAATACGTATATATATATCATGTATATATTATATATATATATAAACAAGTGTGAATGAGCTGTAAACATGAATTAAAAACTATTATAATGAAATTTGATGAGAAATCATTTATTTGATAGAAAACATCGAAATTGTGTTAAGTGCACATATATTGAGCTTGAATATAAACATACAATATATGTAAGCAAGCTAAACTTATACCTAGGTGAATGCACACACATGAACTTGAATCTTTAACGCTTGATTATCATGTGTTGAATTACCTGTAAATAGAACAACAAAAATAACAAAACTAGAGAATAGATTAGTGATAAATTGTTTGACAAATCATCATCAAAACTATAGGGCCAACAAATAGTGTGTTAGATTTAAGCTATTTGTTGGATCTAAACATTCTAGTTTATGGGAAATTATAGATGATGCTTATATTATGCCCACTTCGGAGAAATCCAAGTGGAATAAAAATGATCACGTGTGTTTACAATGAACAAGATTTTGTTAGAATATTTGCTAAATACTTTTGATTCATCTATGTCTAACAAGTTTGTTCATTTTGATAATGCTTGCACCTTATGGAAATTTATTGAAGTACATCAAGGGGACTTGGAGGTGATCCAACAAGCTTTGGAGGATCCTGCTTCAAGTTCATATGGAGCATCATGCACACGGACACTAGGCGATAGCCCTAGTGAGGTTTGTGAATTCGAAGCAATTAATGATTTATCTAGTGATGAACTTGCTTGTGCAAGTAAAAAATTATTGCATGCCTATAACAAATTGCATAAAGATTTTATTTACTTACAAAGAAAGCATGTTAATTTAGAATCTGATCATGAGTTGCTAGGTTCCAAATTTGATGTCATTGCAAAAGAAAATACCTTGCTTAAAGAAAACAATGACATATTAATTTTAGAAAATAAAAAATTGACCTCATTCATTTCTTGTTTAACTCATAAAAGAGATAATGCCATGTTAGAAGTAGAGAACATAAAAAATGATACTGCTTCTTTTATGAATGACTATTTATGTTCCATTTCTAATAAAAATGCATATGTGCCTAATGATGATTTAAATCTTGTGAATAAATGCATTTCATATTTATATTCAACTTTAAAAACATGCATTGATAATCATCAAAAACTTATGGACAAGTGTGCTAAATTTAGTGCTACAAAATCACCTACATACTATGCACACTTGTATAGTAAAATTTACAAATGTTCCATTTGTGGCCGAAAAGGCCATCTAGCTAAACTTTGCTATGATGCATAAAAATCTAAAAATGCTAATATTAATGCTTCTTGTGCATCTCATAAGGCTTCTTCATCACATACACATGCACATACTCATCATGTTCATCATAAGCATGCTCGTGTGCTTAAATGTGATTATTATGGTCATTTTGGCCATTTGGCAAAGTTTTTCTTTGATTTGAAAAAGAATTCTAGTTTGCCAAATGTTTCTAGTAGACCACGTATTTTTAAATGTGATGTGTGTGGTAGGTTTAGACATCTTGCTAAATTTTGTTTTGATATGCAAAAAACTCCTATTTTGCAAAATATTCTAAAAAGACCACTTTTGTTTGATAATGTTTCTCATTTGCAAAATATTTCTAAGAGACAACCTTTATTTGCAAATGATTCTCGTGCACGAGCTAATGGTCCACAAAAACAAATGGGTCGCTTTCATTGTACACATGGTAATCGGAATGGTCATTTGAATGATTATTGCTTTGACCATATTAGTGCACCAAATGCGCCCAAGAGGGTTCATAACCCTAGGGCTTTGAGCTTGAAAGATAGGGGTCATGTCCTTAAATCTCTTGATACCAAGAATTCTTGGGTATCAAAACAAATTTGATTTTTAAACCAAGTATTTTAGTGTTTTTCTTTTTTCTTTTCTTGGTTTTGAAAATTACACTTTAATTTTTTAAACATGAAAACAATTCTTGTTATTGGTCAAATTCTTTTGTTTTCATGATTATTAGTTTTATTTTGATAAGAGGTTTGTGTTTATATAACCCCCCCCCCCCCCCCTTGGATGTTTATTCCCAAATCTTGTTTACTTGGTATTAAAAGTCCTTATATGGGTTGAAACAAGCTCAACAGCTTGATATGGTTGCCTCTCTCATTTATGAAAATCAATGATGGTTTGGTTTTATACTCTTAAAGATGATTTTTAGTTTTTAAAAAACATAGTTCATTATTCTTGTATGTTACTTTTGAACTATGAAAATTTTGCTTTGATTTGTTCTTTTGAATTCATTATATAAGCACAAATAAATGATTCAAATTTCAAATATGCTTTATAATATATTCTTTATATAGTTTGATCAAGTTTTACAAAGAAATTTTTCTTTATTGATCAAACATCATTTTTGGGCTTAAATCTTGATTTATGATTTTATTAATTAATTTGTTTTCATTTGAAAATATTTTGCATGATTTTCATGTTCCTTTTCTTTTGATTTCATAAATCTATTTTTATATATGATTTTTATGTTTATGTTTTGAGACACATTATTTTATGGTACATCCATATGTGTTCTCATTATTTTGTAGTATGTGAGTTGTGTTTAGCATGTTTTTTATCTTGCTTGATCACATATGTATGCCTTTGTATTCATTTCATACTTTCATGAGGCGTTTTGATAGGAGGAGTCTTCCCTATTCTATTATTGTTTTTATACTCACCTATGCATATTGATAGGGGGAGCTTTCGCTCTCTTCATTCTTGTTTGTCTAGTGTTTGTGGTTTTCTATTTATTATAGACAAACAACATATTAGAAGATGGATGGAATTGCGCCATAACGATCATATCAAATGGAGGTTGGCAAAAATAGTGGAGTGAAGCAATTTAATTTAAGTTAAAGATCTAAGTTCAAGCTTCATCCGTAAGTTTACCAAGAAGAGCTTATTGAAGATCAAGATCATTGTTTGGGTAAATAGTTTAGGTTTTATATTATGTGTGTTAAGTACTCTAAGGTCAATATCATATACACACAAATTTTATTGGTTTCTTTATACACACACACACACACACACACACACACACACACACACACACACACACACACACACACACACACACACACACACACACACACACACACAAGTTTTGGTTTTATGGTTTCCTAGATTAAATATGAAACAGATACTTATTTATATACATACATACATGTTTCATAGTTACCATGTTTGGCTTTGATAAACAATGTATTTTGCCACATATACATGAAAATGAACAACACATATACATATATATATTTTTCATGATTATATGTGAAAATAGTGTATTCTAGTTTATAGACTTAATAACCATTATATACATATTCTATTAAGTCTATAAAATTATTTTATAAGGTTTCAAAAAATTGTTTAACTCAATAGTCAAAAATCAAGAAGTTTATGTACACATGTATTTACAAGTTTTACAAACTACATGAGTTTTCACAAATGTGATATTCAATTTGAGAAATTCTTTTTCTAACATGTTCAATTTTATGTTTATAATTATTTTCCAAAGTTTTATAATTTTTTTAAATTTATTTGATATTTTTTAACAAGGTTCAAAGTTAAAATTTTCTGTGTACATGTTTATGAGTCGACTCATGAACAGTATTGAGTCAACTCATAAACTGCTGTGTAGTTTACAATTTATTTCAGATGAGTCAACTCATAACAACTTGAGTCAACCCATCAGGTTGAGTCGACTCATGCCCTTCATAAGTCGACACACAAACTGTGCTGGAAAATGAGTTTTGTTCCTGATGTGTCGACTCATGATCTTATGAGTCAACCCATGGTTTATGAGTCAACTCATGAATTTTATGAGCCAACCCATAAGTTGGTTTTTTGGCTGTAACGACTACTTATGAGTCGACTCATGAACAGTACTGAGTCGACTCATAACACTGTAATGGCTATATTTCTAAACTGTATTGTTTTTGGGTTTTTGGTTTTTTTGCCTTGTTTTCTCTTGGCTTGGGGGTTCCTATAAATATCCCCACATATCCTCAGTTCCATATGATCCAAGAAATATTTTAAACAAGTTTAACAAGGGTTTTAAAGTTTTTTTAGTGTGTTTTAAAAGAGTTTGTTTGTGAAGAAGTTTCTCACAAGTGGAGGAGATCATCTACATTGTTTGAGCTTCATTTTAATCCATCTCTTTATCTTGTTTTTCAGAGAAGAATTTCTAAACTCAATACTAGCTTTGTATTAATTATTTGTTGTTTATCATTTTCATCAAGCTAGGGTTTACATTGAGTTTATGATTGATTTTTTCATTGCTTACACACACAACCATTGAGCTTATTGTATTTTCATACTTAGTATAATTTGGATTGCGGGAGTTGTAACAATTGAGAGTGAGCCTACATTATGTTCTCATCTTGTAGAGAACAATTTATTTGTATTGTGTGCCTAATTGTGTAGATCACTTTGTAATACACTTGTACATCGAGAGGAGTGTGTGGTGAGAGACGGTATCGTCCCAAGATGAGTGGGTAGGTAACAATATCTAGAGAGAGGTTGTAATTCCTAACACTTGAGGGAGACACGGGCTAGTGACCAACATTTGAGAGGGTGTAAAGTGTGATTGTAAGAGTGTGAGATTGTAAAGTTTTCGGTGAACTAGAAAATCGAGTGTGAGGTGTAAACGTTATTTGGGTGAGTGTAGAAAACCCGGTTGTGATAGTGGAGATCTCCTTGAGGTGAGGAACGGAGACGTAGATCGTGGGGACCGAACTTCGTGAACATATCGTTTGTTTGTGATTGCATTGGCTCATTTATTTTTATGTTCATATCTTATATCGCCTTTGTATATTGCTTGTTTCTTATATTACCCACTATCTAGTTTAGATTGTTTACCCTTTTGTTATTTGTATATCCTCGCATATATCTCATAGTACATCTCATTGCTAGGATATTTCTCTTTGTTCATATTGCATATTCTTGCTCATAACATATTGTATATCTATCTTGCAAGAATAATTTATTAATAAGTTTTAATTGGCATAAAATCGGATTAGATTAGCACAAGACCCTAATCACCCCCATCTAGGGTCTAACAACAAGGTTAGACAAGTACTCTTCTCAAGAACAAGTCTTTTGAACTCAAGAAAACACCAAAAGGCTCTTGAAAACACTCGTGAATAGATGAGGATCTCTCTCTTGCTCTCAAAGTTTGCCAAATACCAACTTGGTTCTGCTTGATTACGCCTCGGTTGCCCTTCACAATTGTGTTGGGGGGTATTTATAGCAATTTGAAACCATAACCGTCGAATATGAGGCAAAACCCCACAAAACCATGTTAATGCACTTCCTCACGTAGTTATGGAGCCAAGTGGAGCCCACATAACCCCACAAAACATGTCAGTAAACTAGGAAGACTGTCTCGCAGTTGATGAGACATTCATCATTGTCTCGCATATGTGAGACAGTCTACACTGTCTCGCATACGCAAGACAATCTACACTGTTCACAAACTGTGAGACAGCTCCAAGTCCTTTTCAAGTTGTTGTTTTATGTTCTCCTTTGCTTTCTTTTTCATTGGATGATCTTTTCTGACTTAGATAATAACGTTCTTCTTGTTCTCTCTGTCTTGAGCTAAGTTTAGGACCTATAGACAATTTTTGATACCTACAGATAACCCCTCCAAAAATTTTAGCCTCCTTAATATTTAATCTAGGAGTTTGAAACACTTTAGACAAGATAATCCCTGCTTTTGCCCAATGTTGGATTGTGTACAAGGACCAATGAGTAGCTTCAGTTTCCTAACTTCTGGTGATGCGACGTCGCTGACCATTGTTGAAATACGGAACTAAAGTTGATGTGTTGGCTTTTGAGAGGTTGAATTCGCTCGTGTCGTTGAGTTGATGCTAAACCGATCATCTTTGGTAGGAGCTCGTAGCTGAATTGCAGTTGAACTCCTAGGGGTAATTTTGGAAGAAAAACTACCATAACATGTGTTGGATTCCCGAGGGCAATATTGGAATATCATCACCCTGGGTATACTGTGTGTACGTCGTGTACATTGAAGGAATATTGTAAACGCACTGGAGATGATCTGGAAATATGCATCGAACACACGCCAGAAGGACCCCTTGTGCGAGACAGTCTATATTGTCTCGTGTGTGCGAGACAACATCGACTATCTCGCTCAAAGGCATACTATCGGGTCGGGGGTTCTTTAAATTTGAAGTTGCAGAGTTTTGGAGCCATCTTTGCTCGCTCTTATGGGTTTAAAAATTTTGCAAATCCTCCCAAATAGAGATCTCAAGCCATCTTTCTCCTTGTCTACCCTTCAACTTGATCGAAAGGTAAACTTTCTTCTAAGGTTTCAAAGCTTTTTCTCGGGTTTTGATCTCTTTCCTCTTGTTCTTCTCCACCAAGCCGTATTTCCTCTTGATCCCTAATAAAAACCAAACTTAGGGCTTCGATTTTGGGTATTTTTTTATTTTTGTTTTGAATTATTCCTCAAAACCCTAACTTTTCCTTGATTTTTCAGCCACAAAGACCTCTTTTGATCATGTCTTCCAAGAGATCGAGGGTTACCAAGGGAAAATCAGTTGCCCAAGCATCTGAGAGGGCGTAGGCTATGGATTCGTCCTTCGGAGGTGAGATTTTATCTTTTGATCAATTTAAAATTTAGGGTTTGGCCTCGTTTGCTCTCTTTCACGAGGCATTCAGGAAGAGCTGATGTCTTCCTTTGTGAGGATCGACACTTAAGCGGAGTGTTTTGCTTAGCCAAAACATATCCTAAGGCAAAAATATGGTTTCATGTTGTCTCACAATTTGCAAGATAGGGTACACTGCCCTACAATTTGCGGGATAGTATATACTTTCTTGCATATGCGAGATAGTCGTGGCTGTCTCACAAACTGCAAGACAGTGACTTTGTCTCACAAGTTTGCAAAATCATCTTAACTCCTTCTTTTGCCTTAGAAATTTTCTTTAACTACATTTTGATATATTCCTTTTTGTTCTTTGCAGTCAACTTCCCTTCTACGACCTTCTCTGATAGAGAAGTGTCTGGTCAAAGTGGCATCGTGTATGCTTCTTTTGACTGGGCTCTTTTGATCAGGGAGGCTCCTCAATTTAATGTGGATTGCCCAGAAGACGTTCCGAGCTAGTGCAGCGTGGGATACGTCATACTTTGCATTAGTTGATTACGGATGCACTACTGACAAAGGATAAAGAGTCGACTCAACCATTGAGGAAACCCCACTATATGTTTGGTGATTCCATTGAGGATCCTAATATTCTCTCTTGTGGCTCAGAACAATGATTGAACGAAAATGATGGGGCCTTCAGATTCCTCCCTCCAATTCCTTGTCATTACTCCCTCATACAACTTAAAAAATTGGCGATGACAAGGGAGATGTCCTTGTGACTGATTGAAGACCATGAACGCATACATTCTGTTTCATTAGCATGGATAATAAGACTCCTAATTCAAGTAATCAGAATTCCATTTGTGGACTTCACCCTGGATTATTGGGTCAAGATAGTGTGTCACAGAATGAACTGATAATAAAGGCCAACACTATGAAAAATCATCTCGCTCAATTGGGTAGGGAGCTACCTATCAAGAGATATAGGTACTTTGTCTAGGTCCACTTGTCTGCTGATAGATGGTGGACTAGGATGCCCTGTTATGTTCTCGGTCGTTGGGGTAAAGAACTGGCTGACAAAGGATTATACACCCCAATCCGAGCCAGCATGTATGGTCTTCCAATAAGTGTAAGCCACTTCTTTGCCTTGTTTGTAATCTATAATCCAGAAACAAACACCTTTCTCACTAAGCGTGGTGAGTTAGGTCTTCCCCTTCATGAGATGATGAAGGTGTTTGGGTTACCGATGGCGGATTTACCTTATCAAGAATATTTTCCCACAACCTATCACTTGAACTGGATGAAAGAGATGGCCTCTGTTGCTCATGATATCCTCTGGAAACTAACCTGCCACTATCAGACTGCTATGGCAGGAATTGATGTGAAGCCAAAGAAGTTCCCCCAAGTTAACTTAAAACAGTTCGCTGACTATCTCTTTAAGAATATGGAGGATTCTTCGGGCAACAAAGTCTGTGAGTTACCCCCTTTGACCCCTACTGATATCAACAAGCTGATAGTGAAGATAAATGCTCAATCCTACACCACCCGCTCAGCTGAAGGCAAATTTCCAAGGGGTATAAAGTTCGAGGCCTTCTTGTGGCATGCTTAGAAGAAGATTAAGCCGGCAACTCTTCTGGCGGGGTACTTAGATATATGGCTAAAGAAGTACGTGGTGCCTCATCTAGTTTCGGAAGCACTACGAATTGAAGTTCTGTACCCAGCTGTCCAATTGGTGATTGGATCCAGACTTTCTTTGCTCCCGGATGATCGTCGATATCTACAGTGGGCTTCGTCATTTGGCCACTACATTCATACAAGTAGGGAATAAGCCTTCGAGTGAGATCCCTACTTCTAAGATAGAGCTGTCATACACTTATTTGATGATGTGGCTCATCCTCTACTGGCCTGACTTAATGATGGCGCCTAAGATTGTCGATCTAGACCTTTCTCTACTGCAAATCTTAGAGGAATGTAAGTGGGTGATGAGGTTGTGGCATAAGGTGACGAAACAGTTTAGAATTCATAAGTGCTGGGAGTATTTCAAGTGTTTACCTCAGTTCTTAGGTACTTATAATGAGATGCTCATTGATGAAGAGGAACCGAGGAAGAACAGGACTACTTTTGATGTACGGTGCTTCCGCTGGTTGATCAACATCTGTCCCGGTTATTTGGTTTTTTAGGTGAAGAACGTTTGCAGTAATGAACCCTATTCCCTTGTAGGTTCATCCGTCAGTTTCGTTATGATCAACTATACATTGGGAACCCAAATAGGAGATGGAAGGTTTGTGGCGGTCTTATTGATGGTGTCAGGGCATGGTTCTAGAGTGTAACTGGTTGCACGAATGTCAGGTTTAACCTTCCTGTTGCTGAGCCTTAGTTACAAACAACCTTCTTATGTTGCAAATGGCTCATAGCCACCAATGCGCCCACAAGGAAGAAGAAGATTTTAGAGCTAGAGGCGAAGACAACATCAAGACTTTCCACTGAAGCAGTTCGAGAAGCTGTATCTTCTAGGAAAAGGAAGAAACCTGTTGAATCTTCCGGCAAAGAGAAACAAGTTGCTGATTCTGATGAAAGAGAAGAGGAACTCTTCATAGATGTAGCTTGGACATTCGAGGAAGAAGGTGAAGTTAGGGGTATTAGAGCTGATGTAGGGGTGACGAAGAAGAAGATGTATCGGGTCTCCCACCTACTTTCTTCCCATGAGGGGGTGTTAGCTCGCCTATTGCACATAGGACTTGTTGCTCCGACCAGCCCAAATCTCCAAAAGAAGCACTATCTCCCTCTCATTCCAAGGGGAAGAATTCCGCGAAGAAGCCCTCTCCCAAAGAGAGAGTCATTTTACATATCCCCACTGGATGACGGTAGAAAGTCATAGTGGAGATGAAGAAGAGGAGACAGAGTCCATTGAAACTAGGCTTGTTGGCAGGAAAAGATCCTGACCTTCGGCCCAAACTCAAGCTCAAACTCAAGCTCAAGTTTCCCCTAAGCTGAGTTACGCATCAATTTTCAACAGGAGAGTGATTCTCCTTCTGAAGGACTTCAACCCATAAAGAGAATCAAGAAGTTCGTACATAGGCTACGCATTGCATTACTCACATCTCAAGAAGTGTCGATCAGTGATATCCCTTCTGAGGGAAGAGGTAATATTTCATATTTATATCACTTTTAAAGCTCCATCTCCAAGTTCACTAATCATATTCTCTATTTTTCTTTGATAGGGGATCATGAAGAGAGTGAGATTCCACATGAACCCGCATCTCCTGAATAGAATGATGTTATGAGTGAAGAGCCCTCGGACACTAAAGTTGCTCTAGAAACTGGGGTCCAATTCGATCACGTTGCCGATGTCACTCCGAAGGCCTCCAGCCAAGTATATCTAGTATGGATACTACCTTATTTGGGTGGCAATTCCGAGAGCTAAGTGATCAAAATTTGTACATCCTATAATTGTTTGTGTGCTTCGTGCTCTTTTAGAGAAGTTGAAGGAAGTGAGTGCAAGTGTTGGTCCTCCTGAAGCAGCTCAAGGTAAAGTTGACTTCCACTTGATGTGGATTCTTTTTTTTTTTGTACTCAAAGTTCAGTCCTTTCTGCAGATGTTGCTATGGGAGAGTCTACTAGAGAGGAGGTTGCCCGTGATGATGTTGTTAGAGATCTTCCTGAGCATGACTTCGATCAAATGATAACCTTCTCCGAATCTG
This sequence comes from Asparagus officinalis, assembly GCF_001876935.1. NCBI lineage: Eukaryota > Viridiplantae > Streptophyta > Magnoliopsida > Asparagales > Asparagaceae > Asparagus > Asparagus officinalis. The sequence continues at coordinate 21,531 of NW_017973522.1, forward strand.
ATCATAATTTGATCTCTCAGCTATTGTCAGAACCGGGTAAAAGTCAAGTTGTGGGACCAACTGCAAAAGCCGTTTCATCTGCAAGTGTGCACTTTACTCCAAAGTTGCTTTTGTTCAATTGTTAATCGCGAGTAATGATGTGGGAATTTTCATTATAGGACCAGCCACTGGTGCTGATCCAGCTAATATCTCAGGTTTGGGACAAGAAATTACTAAAGTCCAACCATCTACCTCCTAACTCGAAGCTTTTGTCCCCTCAGACCCGATAGTTATAGAAGCTTCGGCTAACATTGAGGCTAGTCTGGCTGCTCAAGTCTCGAGACCAACTAATAAAGCTGGTGTACAAATGGCTATTGTAACTGAACAAGCTCCAGTAACTCATGAAATTGAGTTAGCGGGATCGAGACAAGAGCGCCAACCTGAAGGATCCTCTGCCAGCATTGGTATATTCTCTCTCATGGTTACTTTAAGGTACAAAATATTAGAACCGTTATTTGTAATTTTTGGAGTGCTCACTTCTTATTTTCTTACAGCGCCTTCTTCATCGCTATATGACTCTATTAAAGCGTTAATGTTAGATGAAGATCCGGATAAGACCGTGATCTACACGAAGCTTTATAGCTTCACCTCTTTCCTGAACATGATGACTGACAAAGTCCCTCACAAGGGGTTACCCTTACATTCTTTTCGACGAATCCTTGATCGACATATAACAGATATCAGGGAAGAGTGATATGCAGACTTGGCCGACTCTATTGTAGCGGACTTGGCTCACATGGAACATGAATTTGGAGAGTTGAATGAGCTCTGGACTACCGGTGCTTCTTCATATGTATATCCACTCAGATGGAATCCAGCTTGAAGGTGTGGCATGATAGATGGATGTCTGCTGAACTTGAACTTAAACATCTACGAACTTGTGTTGATCATATGAGAACATGCTTACACAAGAAGGCAGAAACCAGAGCTGACCTACACCAATCTCACGAGCTGAATCAATCAGAGATTGTCCATCTCAAAAAACCCCTCGAGGATGCTAAGAATGCTCGAGCCATCATGGATGATGATTTGATTAGCATAGAGAATGCTTATGCCAAGATGCTCGAGAAAATGAAATCCTATGAAGAAAAGTTGGCGGAGACGGAGAAGGAGGTCACTACGACTTTGACTATCACTGAAGAATCTGTAAAAGCTGAACTGAAGGTGGAGCTTGCACGTGCTTACGAAGAAAAGATTTCCAAGCTGGAAGAACAAATCCGTCATCGCAAGCTACCCATTGAGTGATAACACCAACTTTTGTCACTTGTTAATGATTATCAGACTCCATGTATATTTTTTTCTTTAAAATGAATCGAAATTTTCTGATTGTCGAACTTTATTATGAATACACATTCTATTTGGAATAAATAAGCATAACACTTATAGGATTTTTGGCAAACACTTGGCTATAAATGGGTTTGATGAGCCTTTATCGACTACTGTTTGATTCAGGCTAGCATGCATATTGTTTAAGTCCATTTCATATGTAACGTTATGCTAAAAGAGTGAACTTTCTTAGTCTTAATGCTATGATATTGAATATGTAGACTTCGTCATTCTTACAGGAATAGACTACCCGGCTACGTATGTTAGACGTAGACTTATCTCTGAGTAAGGACCGAGATAAAATCAACTATGCATGATAGGTATAGATTTAGGTGTTATTAAATCAGTAATAACAACTGACTACATGTGTAGACTTTTGAAGTTTTGTGTCTCCTCTTGGGGTAAAGACGAATCCTGTTGTGCCTCCTCTTGGGGCAGAGACGAACCCTATTGTATCTCCTCTTGGGGCAGAGACAAACCCTGTTGTGAAGGAAAAGAAAGTATTTTATTATTTTCGCTTCGAAAGGGACTCCTTGTTCACATGAACTTAGAGTTGAAATACTCTGGATGCACGTGCATCAGAGTATCTGGAAAGAAACTCAGAGTGGGATCTCCACTCTAAGAATCAAATGTGAGTCATGCCACATGGTGTTGACTCAGAAGAGACATTTTAACTCGCAGGAGCAAAAAGGTGGAATTAGGATAATCCTAGACTATCTGAAGTTTTGATTATCCAATTTTAAGTGGGAGTTTGAGATGACCCTAATTATCTGAAGGTTTGATCGTTCAATTTGAGTGGTCCTCTCATTCATAGAAAGAATCAAGAGCAGTTTTTTGTGTTAGTCCTAATTGTCTAAAGGTTTGACCGGGTGGGAGTTTGAAGGTAGCGGAAATAACAAGAATGGTGTTGATTGTCAAGGTCACTTTGTTAATAAGGACATTGTGGGAGTGTTGGTGTCAAGTTCTCGATGGCATTTTCTTGCGAGAACCTGACACGATGGAGTTTGCTAATTGTTATGGATTAGCAATTAACGCACCGTGGGATATCAAGTACTATGTCAGGGTTTCAATAGTGGGAATATTGAATGCCTAGACACAGCGAGGGTGATGTATGGGTTTAGCCATGAAAGAAGGAAAGAAGGTATTTTCTTATCTTTCACTTCACGAATGGGTTTGAAGGAATTCAAATGATTTTGATTTGGTAGTCCCACTGTTAATTGATTGATAAGTGAGGGGTTTTGTAATGGAGGACTGTAAATGTTGAACGCTCAACAATTATACAGTAAGAATTTTATTAGGAAAAATCAATTAGATGGGGTCATCAGATTTTTGTTCCAATGAAAGAGTGATCAAAGAACTGTTGAACCCTAGAGGGGGGGTGATTAGGGTCAAGAGGCTATAATTATGCAATAAAATTAAGACAAGCAAACCACAGTATTCTAATACAAACAAAATAGAGGAGATAGGGTTAGGAATCGTTATCCTGTGACGCGTGATATGTTAACGAGGTTCGGTCCGCTGACCTACGTCCCCGCTCCCCACTCTCGAGGAGAAATCCACTACACAACGTGGTTTGGAAGCCGGAACTTCGTCTACACAGCGATCCCCATACGATCTCACACTACACAGTTGATCTAACTAGATCACACTCCCTCACAGTTGATCTACACAAGATCACACTCACAAGATAGTAGAAATAATGTAAGACTCTCTCTTTACAACGTCCCTATGGCAAAGAGAAAGAGCACACTGAAGCTGGGAAGTGAACACACAAAAACTCAGTGAAAACAGGTTTTGAAAATATAAGCTCTGAGAAAAACAACGTCACTAGTTTTTGCAAAAGCTAGGGCAGAGAGGAAGAAGAAGAGATGGAGTTTAAATAGGAGAAAAACAGCTGTTTAAACCCATCCCTAAATCCCCCAAAATCTGGAACTAAAAAGTCGCTGAGATCTGTACTGAGCGGCGCCGAAAAAGCACAGAAATTACCATTGAAATAATACGGTGGTCGACCGGTGGAAATTCCGGTCGACCGATGGAAATGTTCGGTCGACCGACGAAAAATTCGATCGACCGCTAACCAGATCAGAAATGAGAAAAACAAGCAGAGACTTGTTCGGTCGACCGGTCCGGTCGACCAAAGGAAGCTCTCGGTCGACCGTGGCGGGCGACCGACGAACTCTCTAAGTGCGGTCGACCGGTGCGGTCGACCGCATTCTGATACATCCCAAAACACTGTTTTGACTTAACAAAAATATTTGGAAAATATTTATTTGACCTCTGAAAATTATGAAACTTTGTAAAATGTTTTTAATGCTAAAAACAAACTGTTTGGAAAAGGAATTTTGCAGATAGGTCCTCATACTTGTGAAAAATAGAATTTTGTGAAAAACGCTTAAAAGCAAGTATGAAAACGTGTGTGTGTGATATCCAATAGCTTCAAGTGAAGTCAATAACTCTTTGCCTACATTCTATTACTAGAGAGAGAAAAATAAAAAATAGCTAATATCCTTATATAGAAAGCAATGCTTGAGTATTGATATAGCTTGAATTTGATGAAGCTTCTATATGAATTTGTTGTTCTTGAAATAACGTTTGCTTCATCACTATGCCTCCTCCTCCTTTGGATATCATCGTTGTAGCGCATATTCCATCCAATCCTCCATTTGTGGCACTAATAAGCTTGATATATGAATTCACTACATTTGAACTTAATAAGCCATTAGTACCGATAATGGTGGTTGTAAGACATCATCAAAACATAAGGGCTAATAATCTCCCCCTTTTTGATGATGACAACCAACCATTATATAAGAGCAAAAAATAAATAAATATAACTTATAGATAGGTGCTCTCCCTATCTATGAGCTCCTCCTAAGAATATGCAACAAATGAGGAGATTTCTCTCCCCCTTTGTCACCATCAAAAAAAAATGGGGTAAAGAGAAATGCAAAATGCAACTAAACAAGCAAGTAAATGTAGAACTTTCACATAGTGCATAAGCCCAAACCATTTCTTATGCGACAAAAATCATCCTCTCCAAGAGACTTAGTAAATATATCCGCTAGTTGAGATTTTGTGTCAACAAATACTAGGGATACATCTTGTCTCTCAACATGATCGCGTAAGAAATGATGGCGCACATCAATATGCTTGGTTCTAGAGTGCAAAACTGAATTTTTAAAAATATTTATAGCACTAGTGTTATCACAAAAAAAATTTATATTTTGAAAATTTAAATCATAGTCAACTAAGCTTTGTTTCATCCATAAAACTTGAGCACAACATAAGCCGGCGGCAATGTATTCCGCTTTCGTAGTGGATAATGCAACACAATTTTGTTTCTTGGAAGCCCAAGAAACAAGTGAATTTCCTAAGAATTGGCATGTTCCACTCGTACTCTTGCGATCTACCTTACATCCGGCAAAGTCGGCATCACAAAAACCATATAAATCAAAAGAAGTGCTTCTGGGATAAAACAAGCCAAGATTAAAAGTACCATTAACATATTTAATGATCCTTTTAACCGCAATTAAATGAGATGCTTTAGGAGATGCTTGAAAACGTGCACACGCACACACACTAAACATAATATCGGGTCTACTAGCAGTAAGATAAAGAAGACTACCTATCATACCTCGGTATAATTTTTGGTCCACGTCTTCACCACTTTCATCCGCATCAAGCTTAACACTAGTGCTCATGGGAATTTCTCACAAAAAGAGTGTTATCAATTGTTCCTTTTGAAAAACCATTTTCAACAAGAAAACTAGAGAGGCGAGCATACCAAGCTCTAGGAGCTTGTTTCAACCCATATAAAGCTTTTTGAATCCGGTAAACATGATTAGCAAAAACATGATCTATAAAACTGGGGGGTTGCTCAACATATACTTCCTCCTCTATAAAACCATTCAAGAAGGCACTTTTAACATCCATTTAAATTATTTGAAATTTTTAAAGCTAGCAAATGTCAAAAACATCCTAATAGATTCCAACCTTGCAACCGGTGCAAAGGTATCATCATAGTCTATGCCCTCCTCTTGATTGTATCCTTGGGCAACCAAACGAGCTTTATTTCTAGTAACA
>NW_017973523.1:0-18746 GCF_001876935.1 Asparagus officinalis
TTCAAGATCCGCACCATTCAACGTTCGACGATTCAAAACCCTAGGGTGGACGCCGGTCAACGCGTAACCTTAGGTCAACGCTAGTCAACGCGTTGCAAGCGAAAGTCAACGTTCGACGATTTGAAAACCCTAGGGGTCTACGCCGGTCAACGCGTAACCCCAGGTCAACGCTAGTCAACGCGTTGCGACCAAAGTCGACATTTGACGAATCAAAACCCTAGGGTGGACGCCGGTCAACGCGTAACCTTAGGTCAACGCCAGTCAACGCGTTGCAAGCAAAAGTCAACGTTCGACGATTTGAAACCCTAGGGGTCAACGCCGGTCAACGCGTAACCCAAACTCAATTCATCAGCTGCAGACTCGAGACTCCGACGACGGCCAGACGATAAACGCAGCGCCGGAAGAACCTCGGCTATTCGTCAAAGCATCGGATAGATCGAAAATCGAAAGAGTCAAGAGTTGAAGCTAACTACGCCGACTGAAGGCCAGATCAATCACATCCAAAGTATTCCAGCCTCTTCTATAAAAGAAACGAGTCAGGAACACTTTGGAGGGGGTATCTGTAGGCATCAAAAATTGCCTATAGTTCTCCACAACCGGTTCAGTGTTAACGAGCGACGATGAACGTCACCATCCAATCCACATGAGCCTAATCGACGTCGACGAACGACTGAAGTGAATCGACGAGTTACATGAGCGGATAGGACTTCGGAATCACGAAGACCCGGACCAATCGGGAAACCCGGCACTGGTCACAAAAAGGACAACACCCTTCATGCCTCGACCACTCTACAGATAATCCAATCACCAGAGCGGATCAAACTCTTCGTCGCGCATCCAACGCACCCGGAATCACTCAAATCCGAATCCGGACGAAGAATATACAGGGGAACCAACAAAACACCTAAACGGAGTCTCGGCAAGCTCGAAACACCCGAGGGGTGTCTTGGCAAAACCAAGACACCCAAGGGGTGTCTCGGCATGGCCGAGACACCCAAGGGGTGTCTCGGCCACAATACTCCAAAGAGTACAAGAGTATAAACTGTTCCTCAATACTCCAAAGAGTACAAGAGTATAAACTGTTCCTCAATACTCCAAAGAGTACAAGAGTATAAACTGTTCCTCAATACTCCAAAGAGTACAAGAGTATAAACTGTTCCTCAATACTCCAAAGAGTACAAGAGTATAAACTGTTCCTCAATACTCCAAAGAGTACAAGAGTATAAACTGTTCCTCAATACTCCAAAGAGTACAAGAGTATAAACTGTTCCTCAATACTCCAAAGAGTACAAGAGTATAAACTGTTCCTCAATACTCCAAAGAGTACAAGAGTATAAACTGTTCCTCAATACTCCAAAGAGTACAAGAGTATAAACTGTTCCTCAATACTCCAAAGAGTACAAGAGTATAAACTGTTCCTCAATACTCCAAAGAGTACAAGAGTATAAACTGTTCCTCAATACTCCAAAGAGTACAAGAGTATAAACTGTTCCTCAATACTCCAAAGAGTACAAGAGTATAAACTGTTCCTCAATACTCCAAAGAGTACAAGAGTATAAACTGTTCCTCAATACTCCAAAGAGTACAAGAGTATAAACTGTTCCTCAATACTCCAAAGAGTACAAGAGTATAAACTGTTCCTCAATACTCCAAAGAGTACAAGAGTATAAACTGTTCCTCAATACTCCAAAGAGTACAAGAGTATAAACTGTTCCTCAATACTCCAAAGAGTACAAGAGTATAAACTGTTCCTCAATACTCCAAAGAGTACAAGAGTATAAACTGTTCCTCAATACTCCAAAGAGTACAAGAGTATAAACTGTTCCTCAATACTCCAAAGAGTACAAGAGTATAAACTGTTCCTCAATACTCCAAAGAGTACAAGAGTATAAACTGTTCCTCAATACTCCAAAGAGTACAAGAGTATAAACTGTTCCTCAATACTCCAAAGAGTACAAGAGTATAAACTGTTCCTCAATACTCCAAAGAGTACAAGAGTATAAACTGTTCCTCAATACTCCAAAGAGTACAAGAGTATAAACTGTTCCTCAATACTCCAAAGAGTACAAGAGTATAAACTGTTCCTCAATACTCCAAAGAGTACAAGAGTATAAACTGTTCCTCAATACTCCAAAGAGTACAAGAGTATAAACTGTTCCTCAATACTCCAAAGAGTACAAGAGTATAAACTGTTCCTCAATACTCCAAAGAGTACAAGAGTATAAACTGTTCCTCAATACTCCAAAGAGTACAAGAGTATAAACTGTTCCTCAATACTCCAAAGAGTACAAGAGTATAAACTGTTCCTCAATACTCCAAAGAGTACAAGAGTATAAACTGTTCCTCAATACTCCAAAGAGTACAAGAGTATAAACTGTTCCTCAATACTCCAAAGAGTACAAGAGTATAAACTGTTCCTCAATACTCCAAAGAGTACAAGAGTATAAACTGTTCCTCAATACTCCAAAGAGTACAAGAGTATAAACTGTTCCTCAATACTCCAAAGAGTACAAGAGTATAAACTGTTCCTCAATACTCCAAAGAGTACAAGAGTATAAACTGTTCCTCAATACTCCAAAGAGTACAAGAGTATAAACTGTTCCTCAATACTCCAAAGAGTACAAGAGTATAAACTGTTCCTCAATACTCCAAAGAGTACAAGAGTATAAACTGTTCCTCAATACTCCAAAGAGTACAAGAGTATAAACTGTTCCTCAATACTCCAAAGAGTACAAGAGTATAAACTGTTCCTCAATACTCCAAAGAGTACAAGAGTATAAACTGTTCCTCAATACTCCAAAGAGTACAAGAGTATAAACTGTTCCTCAATACTCCAAAGAGTACAAGAGTATAAACTGTTCCTCAATACTCCAAAGAGTACAAGAGTATAAACTGTTCCTCAATACTCCAAAGAGTACAAGAGTATAAACTGTTCCTCAATACTCCAAAGAGTACAAGAGTATAAACTGTTCCTCAATACTCCAAAGAGTACAAGAGTATAAACTGTTCCTCAATACTCCAAAGAGTACAAGAGTATAAACTGTTCCTCAATACTCCAAAGAGTACAAGAGTATAAACTGTTCCTCAATACTCCAAAGAGTACAAGAGTATAAACTGTTCCTCAATACTCCAAAGAGTACAAGAGTATAAACTGTTCCTCAATACTCCAAAGAGTACAAGAGTATAAACTGTTCCTCAATACTCCAAAGAGTACAAGAGTATAAACTGTTCCTCAATACTCCAAAGAGTACAAGAGTATAAACTGTTCCTCAATACTCCAAAGAGTACAAGAGTATAAACTGTTCCTCAATACTCCAAAGAGTACAAGAGTATAAACTGTTCCTCAATACTCCAAAGAGTACAAGAGTATAAACTGTTCCTCAATACTCCAAAGAGTACAAGAGTATAAACTGTTCCTCAATACTCCAAAGAGTACAAGAGTATAAACTGTTCCTCAATACTCCAAAGAGTACAAGAGTATAAACTGTTCCTCAATACTCCAAAGAGTACAAGAGTATAAACTGTTCCTCAATACTCCAAAGAGTACAAGAGTATAAACTGTTCCTCAATACTCCAAAGAGTACAAGAGTATAAACTGTTCCTCAATACTCCAAAGAGTACAAGAGTATAAACTGTTCCTCAATACTCCAAAGAGTACAAGAGTATAAACTGTTCCTCAATACTCCAAAGAGTACAAGAGTATAAACTGTTCCTCAATACTCCAAAGAGTACAAGAGTATAAACTGTTCCTCAATACTCCAAAGAGTACAAGAGTATAAACTGTTCCTCAATACTCCAAAGAGTACAAGAGTATAAACTGTTCCTCAATACTCCAAAGAGTACAAGAGTATAAACTGTTCCTCAATACTCCAAAGAGTACAAGAGTATAAACTGTTCCTCAATACTCCAAAGAGTACAAGAGTATAAACTGTTCCTCAATACTCCAAAGAGTACAAGAGTATAAACTGTTCCTCAATACTCCAAAGAGTACAAGAGTATAAACTGTTCCTCAATACTCCAAAGAGTACAAGAGTATAAACTGTTCCTCAATACTCCAAAGAGTACAAGAGTATAAACTGTTCCTCAATACTCCAAAGAGTACAAGAGTATAAACTGTTCCTCAATACTCCAAAGAGTACAAGAGTATAAACTGTTCCTCAATACTCCAAAGAGTACAAGAGTATAAACTGTTCCTCAATACTCCAAAGAGTACAAGAGTATAAACTGTTCCTCAATACTCCAAAGAGTACAAGAGTATAAACTGTTCCTCAATACTCCAAAGAGTACAAGAGTATAAACTGTTCCTCAATACTCCAAAGAGTACAAGAGTATAAACTGTTCCTCAATACTCCAAAGAGTACAAGAGTATAAACTGTTCCTCAATACTCCAAAGAGTACAAGAGTATAAACTGTTCCTCAATACTCCAAAGAGTACAAGAGTATAAACTGTTCCTCAATACTCCAAAGAGTACAAGAGTATAAACTGTTCCTCAATACTCCAAAGAGTACAAGAGTATAAACTGTTCCTCAATACTCCAAAGAGTACAAGAGTATAAACTGTTCCTCAATACTCCAAAGAGTACAAGAGTATAAACTGTTCCTCAATACTCCAAAGAGTACAAGAGTATAAACTGTTCCTCAATACTCCAAAGAGTACAAGAGTATAAACTGTTCCTCAATACTCCAAAGAGTACAAGAGTATAAACTGTTCCTCAATACTCCAAAGAGTACAAGAGTATAAACTGTTCCTCAATACTCCAAAGAGTACAAGAGTATAAACTGTTCCTCAATACTCCAAAGAGTACAAGAGTATAAACTGTTCCTCAATACTCCAAAGAGTACAAGAGTATAAACTGTTCCTCAATACTCCAAAGAGTACAAGAGTATAAACTGTTCCTCAATACTCCAAAGAGTACAAGAGTATAAACTGTTCCTCAATACTCCAAAGAGTACAAGAGTATAAACTGTTCCTCAATACTCCAAAGAGTACAAGAGTATAAACTGTTCCTCAATACTCCAAAGAGTACAAGAGTATAAACTGTTCCTCAATACTCCAAAGAGTACAAGAGTATAAACTGTTCCTCAATACTCCAAAGAGTACAAGAGTATAAACTGTTCCTCAATACTCCAAAGAGTACAAGAGTATAAACTGTTCCTCAATACTCCAAAGAGTACAAGAGTATAAACTGTTCCTCAATACTCCAAAGAGTACAAGAGTATAAACTGTTCCTCAATACTCCAAAGAGTACAAGAGTATAAACTGTTCCTCAATACTCCAAAGAGTACAAGAGTATAAACTGTTCCTCAATACTCCAAAGAGTACAAGAGTATAAACTGTTCCTCAATACTCCAAAGAGTACAAGAGTATAAACTGTTCCTCAATACTCCAAAGAGTACAAGAGTATAAACTGTTCCTCAATACTCCAAAGAGTACAAGAGTATAAACTGTTCCTCAATACTCCAAAGAGTACAAGAGTATAAACTGTTCCTCAATACTCCAAAGAGTACAAGAGTATAAACTGTTCCTCAATACTCCAAAGAGTACAAGAGTATAAACTGTTCCTCAATACTCCAAAGAGTACAAGAGTATAAACTGTTCCTCAATACTCCAAAGAGTACAAGAGTATAAACTGTTCCTCAATACTCCAAAGAGTACAAGAGTATAAACTGTTCCTCAATACTCCAAAGAGTACAAGAGTATAAACTGTTCCTCAATACTCCAAAGAGTACAAGAGTATAAACTGTTCCTCAATACTCCAAAGAGTACAAGAGTATAAACTGTTCCTCAATACTCCAAAGAGTACAAGAGTATAAACTGTTCCTCAATACTCCAAAGAGTACAAGAGTATAAACTGTTCCTCAATACTCCAAAGAGTACAAGAGTATAAACTGTTCCTCAATACTCCAAAGAGTACAAGAGTATAAACTGTTCCTCAATACTCCAAAGAGTACAAGAGTATAAACTGTTCCTCAATACTCCAAAGAGTACAAGAGTATAAACTGTTCCTCAATACTCCAAAGAGTACAAGAGTATAAACTGTTCCTCAATACTCCAAAGAGTACAAGAGTATAAACTGTTCCTCAATACTCCAAAGAGTACAAGAGTATAAACTGTTCCTCAATACTCCAAAGAGTACAAGAGTATAAACTGTTCCTCAATACTCCAAAGAGTACAAGAGTATAAACTGTTCCTCAATACTCCAAAGAGTACAAGAGTATAAACTGTTCCTCAATACTCCAAAGAGTACAAGAGTATAAACTGTTCCTCAATACTCCAAAGAGTACAAGAGTATAAACTGTTCCTCAATACTCCAAAGAGTACAAGAGTATAAACTGTTCCTCAATACTCCAAAGAGTACAAGAGTATAAACTGTTCCTCAATACTCCAAAGAGTACAAGAGTATAAACTGTTCCTCAATACTCCAAAGAGTACAAGAGTATAAACTGTTCCTCAATACTCCAAAGAGTACAAGAGTATAAACTGTTCCTCAATACTCCAAAGAGTACAAGAGTATAAACTGTTCCTCAATACTCCAAAGAGTACAAGAGTATAAACTGTTCCTCAATACTCCAAAGAGTACAAGAGTATAAACTGTTCCTCAATACTCCAAAGAGTACAAGAGTATAAACTGTTCCTCAATACTCCAAAGAGTACAAGAGTATAAACTGTTCCTCAATACTCCAAAGAGTACAAGAGTATAAACTGTTCCTCAATACTCCAAAGAGTACAAGAGTATAAACTGTTCCTCAATACTCCAAAGAGTACAAGAGTATAAACTGTTCCTCAATACTCCAAAGAGTACAAGAGTATAAACTGTTCCTCAATACTCCAAAGAGTACAAGAGTATAAACTGTTCCTCAATACTCCAAAGAGTACAAGAGTATAAACTGTTCCTCAATACTCCAAAGAGTACAAGAGTATAAACTGTTCCTCAATACTCCAAAGAGTACAAGAGTATAAACTGTTCCTCAATACTCCAAAGAGTACAAGAGTATAAACTGTTCCTCAATACTCCAAAGAGTACAAGAGTATAAACTGTTCCTCAATACTCCAAAGAGTACAAGAGTATAAACTGTTCCTCAATACTCCAAAGAGTACAAGAGTATAAACTGTTCCTCAATACTCCAAAGAGTACAAGAGTATAAACTGTTCCTCAATACTCCAAAGAGTACAAGAGTATAAACTGTTCCTCAATACTCCAAAGAGTACAAGAGTATAAACTGTTCCTCAATACTCCAAAGAGTACAAGAGTATAAACTGTTCCTCAATACTCCAAAGAGTACAAGAGTATAAACTGTTCCTCAATACTCCAAAGAGTACAAGAGTATAAACTGTTCCTCAATACTCCAAAGAGTACAAGAGTATAAACTGTTCCTCAATACTCCAAAGAGTACAAGAGTATAAACTGTTCCTCAATACTCCAAAGAGTACAAGAGTATAAACTGTTCCTCAATACTCCAAAGAGTACAAGAGTATAAACTGTTCCTCAATACTCCAAAGAGTACAAGAGTATAAACTGTTCCTCAATACTCCAAAGAGTACAAGAGTATAAACTGTTCCTCAATACTCCAAAGAGTACAAGAGTATAAACTGTTCCTCAATACTCCAAAGAGTACAAGAGTATAAACTGTTCCTCAATACTCCAAAGAGTACAAGAGTATAAACTGTTCCTCAATACTCCAAAGAGTACAAGAGTATAAACTGTTCCTCAATACTCCAAAGAGTACAAGAGTATAAACTGTTCCTCAATACTCCAAAGAGTACAAGAGTATAAACTGTTCCTCAATACTCCAAAGAGTACAAGAGTATAAACTGTTCCTCAATACTCCAAAGAGTACAAGAGTATAAACTGTTCCTCAATACTCCAAAGAGTACAAGAGTATAAACTGTTCCTCAATACTCCAAAGAGTACAAGAGTATAAACTGTTCCTCAATACTCCAAAGAGTACAAGAGTATAAACTGTTCCTCAATACTCCAAAGAGTACAAGAGTATAAACTGTTCCTCAATACTCCAAAGAGTACAAGAGTATAAACTGTTCCTCAATACTCCAAAGAGTACAAGAGTATAAACTGTTCCTCAATACTCCAAAGAGTACAAGAGTATAAACTGTTCCTCAATACTCCAAAGAGTACAAGAGTATAAACTGTTCCTCAATACTCCAAAGAGTACAAGAGTATAAACTGTTCCTCAATACTCCAAAGAGTACAAGAGTATAAACTGTTCCTCAATACTCCAAAGAGTACAAGAGTATAAACTGTTCCTCAATACTCCAAAGAGTACAAGAGTATAAACTGTTCCTCAATACTCCAAAGAGTACAAGAGTATAAACTGTTCCTCAATACTCCAAAGAGTACAAGAGTATAAACTGTTCCTCAATACTCCAAAGAGTACAAGAGTATAAACTGTTCCTCAATACTCCAAAGAGTACAAGAGTATAAACTGTTCCTCAATACTCCAAAGAGTACAAGAGTATAAACTGTTCCTCAATACTCCAAAGAGTACAAGAGTATAAACTGTTCCTCAATACTCCAAAGAGTACAAGAGTATAAACTGTTCCTCAATACTCCAAAGAGTACAAGAGTATAAACTGTTCCTCAATACTCCAAAGAGTACAAGAGTATAAACTGTTCCTCAATACTCCAAAGAGTACAAGAGTATAAACTGTTCCTCAATACTCCAAAGAGTACAAGAGTATAAACTGTTCCTCAATACTCCAAAGAGTACAAGAGTATAAACTGTTCCTCAATACTCCAAAGAGTACAAGAGTATAAACTGTTCCTCAATACTCCAAAGAGTACAAGAGTATAAACTGTTCCTCAATACTCCAAAGAGTACAAGAGTATAAACTGTTCCTCAATACTCCAAAGAGTACAAGAGTATAAACTGTTCCTCAATACTCCAAAGAGTACAAGAGTATAAACTGTTCCTCAATACTCCAAAGAGTACAAGAGTATAAACTGTTCCTCAATACTCCAAAGAGTACAAGAGTATAAACTGTTCCTCAATACTCCAAAGAGTACAAGAGTATAAACTGTTCCTCAATACTCCAAAGAGTACAAGAGTATAAACTGTTCCTCAATACTCCAAAGAGTACAAGAGTATAAACTGTTCCTCAATACTCCAAAGAGTACAAGAGTATAAACTGTTCCTCAATACTCCAAAGAGTACAAGAGTATAAACTGTTCCTCAATACTCCAAAGAGTACAAGAGTATAAACTGTTCCTCAATACTCCAAAGAGTACAAGAGTATAAACTGTTCCTCAATACTCCAAAGAGTACAAGAGTATAAACTGTTCCTCAATACTCCAAAGAGTACAAGAGTATAAACTGTTCCTCAATACTCCAAAGAGTACAAGAGTATAAACTGTTCCTCAATACTCCAAAGAGTACAAGAGTATAAACTGTTCCTCAATACTCCAAAGAGTACAAGAGTATAAACTGTTCCTCAATACTCCAAAGAGTACAAGAGTATAAACTGTTCCTCAATACTCCAAAGAGTACAAGAGTATAAACTGTTCCTCAATACTCCAAAGAGTACAAGAGTATAAACTGTTCCTCAATACTCCAAAGAGTACAAGAGTATAAACTGTTCCTCAATACTCCAAAGAGTACAAGAGTATAAACTGTTCCTCAATACTCCAAAGAGTACAAGAGTATAAACTGTTCCTCAATACTCCAAAGAGTACAAGAGTATAAACTGTTCCTCAATACTCCAAAGAGTACAAGAGTATAAACTGTTCCTCAATACTCCAAAGAGTACAAGAGTATAAACTGTTCCTCAATACTCCAAAGAGTACAAGAGTATAAACTGTTCCTCAATACTCCAAAGAGTACAAGAGTATAAACTGTTCCTCAATACTCCAAAGAGTACAAGAGTATAAACTGTTCCTCAATACTCCAAAGAGTACAAGAGTATAAACTGTTCCTCAATACTCCAAAGAGTACAAGAGTATAAACTGTTCCTCAATACTCCAAAGAGTACAAGAGTATAAACTGTTCCTCAATACTCCAAAGAGTACAAGAGTATAAACTGTTCCTCAATACTCCAAAGAGTACAAGAGTATAAACTGTTCCTCAATACTCCAAAGAGTACAAGAGTATAAACTGTTCCTCAATACTCCAAAGAGTACAAGAGTATAAACTGTTCCTCAATACTCCAAAGAGTACAAGAGTATAAACTGTTCCTCAATACTCCAAAGAGTACAAGAGTATAAACTGTTCCTCAATACTCCAAAGAGTACAAGAGTATAAACTGTTCCTCAATACTCCAAAGAGTACAAGAGTATAAACTGTTCCTCAATACTCCAAAGAGTACAAGAGTATAAACTGTTCCTCAATACTCCAAAGAGTACAAGAGTATAAACTGTTCCTCAATACTCCAAAGAGTACAAGAGTATAAACTGTTCCTCAATACTCCAAAGAGTACAAGAGTATAAACTGTTCCTCAATACTCCAAAGAGTACAAGAGTATAAACTGTTCCTCAATACTCCAAAGAGTACAAGAGTATAAACTGTTCCTCAATACTCCAAAGAGTACAAGAGTATAAACTGTTCCTCAATACTCCAAAGAGTACAAGAGTATAAACTGTTCCTCAATACTCCAAAGAGTACAAGAGTATAAACTGTTCCTCAATACTCCAAAGAGTACAAGAGTATAAACTGTTCCTCAATACTCCAAAGAGTACAAGAGTATAAACTGTTCCTCAATACTCCAAAGAGTACAAGAGTATAAACTGTTCCTCAATACTCCAAAGAGTACAAGAGTATAAACTGTTCCTCAATACTCCAAAGAGTACAAGAGTATAAACTGTTCCTCAATACTCCAAAGAGTACAAGAGTATAAACTGTTCCTCAATACTCCAAAGAGTACAAGAGTATAAACTGTTCCTCAATACTCCAAAGAGTACAAGAGTATAAACTGTTCCTCAATACTCCAAAGAGTACAAGAGTATAAACTGTTCCTCAATACTCCAAAGAGTACAAGAGTATAAACTGTTCCTCAATACTCCAAAGAGTACAAGAGTATAAACTGTTCCTCAATACTCCAAAGAGTACAAGAGTATAAACTGTTCCTCAATACTCCAAAGAGTACAAGAGTATAAACTGTTCCTCAATACTCCAAAGAGTACAAGAGTATAAACTGTTCCTCAATACTCCAAAGAGTACAAGAGTATAAACTGTTCCTCAATACTCCAAAGAGTACAAGAGTATAAACTGTTCCTCAATACTCCAAAGAGTACAAGAGTATAAACTGTTCCTCAATACTCCAAAGAGTACAAGAGTATAAACTGTTCCTCAATACTCCAAAGAGTACAAGAGTATAAACTGTTCCTCAATACTCCAAAGAGTACAAGAGTATAAACTGTTCCTCAATACTCCAAAGAGTACAAGAGTATAAACTGTTCCTCAATACTCCAAAGAGTACAAGAGTATAAACTGTTCCTCAATACTCCAAAGAGTACAAGAGTATAAACTGTTCCTCAATACTCCAAAGAGTACAAGAGTATAAACTGTTCCTCAATACTCCAAAGAGTACAAGAGTATAAACTGTTCCTCAATACTCCAAAGAGTACAAGAGTATAAACTGTTCCTCAATACTCCAAAGAGTACAAGAGTATAAACTGTTCCTCAATACTCCAAAGAGTACAAGAGTATAAACTGTTCCTCAATACTCCAAAGAGTACAAGAGTATAAACTGTTCCTCAATACTCCAAAGAGTACAAGAGTATAAACTGTTCCTCAATACTCCAAAGAGTACAAGAGTATAAACTGTTCCTCAATACTCCAAAGAGTACAAGAGTATAAACTGTTCCTCAATACTCCAAAGAGTACAAGAGTATAAACTGTTCCTCAATACTCCAAAGAGTACAAGAGTATAAACTGTTCCTCAATACTCCAAAGAGTACAAGAGTATAAACTGTTCCTCAATACTCCAAAGAGTACAAGAGTATAAACTGTTCCTCAATACTCCAAAGAGTACAAGAGTATAAACTGTTCCTCAATACTCCAAAGAGTACAAGAGTATAAACTGTTCCTCAATACTCCAAAGAGTACAAGAGTATAAACTGTTCC
Source organism: Asparagus officinalis (assembly GCF_001876935.1). Lineage (NCBI taxonomy): Eukaryota > Viridiplantae > Streptophyta > Magnoliopsida > Asparagales > Asparagaceae > Asparagus > Asparagus officinalis. The sequence goes on from NW_017973523.1 coordinate 12,076, forward strand.
TCAATACTCCAAAGAGTACAAGAGTATAAACTGTTCCTCAATACTCCAAAGAGTACAAGAGTATAAACTGTTCCTCAATACTCCAAAGAGTACAAGAGTATAAACTGTTCCTCAATACTCCAAAGAGTACAAGAGTATAAACTGTTCCTCAATACTCCAAAGAGTACAAGAGTATAAACTGTTCCTCAATACTCCAAAGAGTACAAGAGTATAAACTGTTCCTCAATACTCCAAAGAGTACAAGAGTATAAACTGTTCCTCAATACTCCAAAGAGTACAAGAGTATAAACTGTTCCTCAATACTCCAAAGAGTACAAGAGTATAAACTGTTCCTCAATACTCCAAAGAGTACAAGAGTATAAACTGTTCCTCAATACTCCAAAGAGTACAAGAGTATAAACTGTTCCTCAATACTCCAAAGAGTACAAGAGTATAAACTGTTCCTCAATACTCCAAAGAGTACAAGAGTATAAACTGTTCCTCAATACTCCAAAGAGTACAAGAGTATAAACTGTTCCTCAATACTCCAAAGAGTACAAGAGTATAAACTGTTCCTCAATACTCCAAAGAGTACAAGAGTATAAACTGTTCCTCAATACTCCAAAGAGTACAAGAGTATAAACTGTTCCTCAATACTCCAAAGAGTACAAGAGTATAAACTGTTCCTCAATACTCCAAAGAGTACAAGAGTATAAACTGTTCCTCAATACTCCAAAGAGTACAAGAGTATAAACTGTTCCTCAATACTCCAAAGAGTACAAGAGTATAAACTGTTCCTCAATACTCCAAAGAGTACAAGAGTATAAACTGTTCCTCAATACTCCAAAGAGTACAAGAGTATAAACTGTTCCTCAATACTCCAAAGAGTACAAGAGTATAAACTGTTCCTCAATACTCCAAAGAGTACAAGAGTATAAACTGTTCCTCAATACTCCAAAGAGTACAAGAGTATAAACTGTTCCTCAATACTCCAAAGAGTACAAGAGTATAAACTGTTCCTCAATACTCCAAAGAGTACAAGAGTATAAACTGTTCCTCAATACTCCAAAGAGTACAAGAGTATAAACTGTTCCTCAATACTCCAAAGAGTACAAGAGTATAAACTGTTCCTCAATACTCCAAAGAGTACAAGAGTATAAACTGTTCCTCAATACTCCAAAGAGTACAAGAGTATAAACTGTTCCTCAATACTCCAAAGAGTACAAGAGTATAAACTGTTCCTCAATACTCCAAAGAGTACAAGAGTATAAACTGTTCCTCAATACTCCAAAGAGTACAAGAGTATAAACTGTTCCTCAATACTCCAAAGAGTACAAGAGTATAAACTGTTCCTCAATACTCCAAAGAGTACAAGAGTATAAACTGTTCCTCAATACTCCAAAGAGTACAAGAGTATAAACTGTTCCTCAATACTCCAAAGAGTACAAGAGTATAAACTGTTCCTCAATACTCCAAAGAGTACAAGAGTATAAACTGTTCCTCAATACTCCAAAGAGTACAAGAGTATAAACTGTTCCTCAATACTCCAAAGAGTACAAGAGTATAAACTGTTCCTCAATACTCCAAAGAGTACAAGAGTATAAACTGTTCCTCAATACTCCAAAGAGTACAAGAGTATAAACTGTTCCTCAATACTCCAAAGAGTACAAGAGTATAAACTGTTCCTCAATACTCCAAAGAGTACAAGAGTATAAACTGTTCCTCAATACTCCAAAGAGTACAAGAGTATAAACTGTTCCTCAATACTCCAAAGAGTACAAGAGTATAAACTGTTCCTCAATACTCCAAAGAGTACAAGAGTATAAACTGTTCCTCAATACTCCAAAGAGTACAAGAGTATAAACTGTTCCTCAATACTCCAAAGAGTACAAGAGTATAAACTGTTCCTCAATACTCCAAAGAGTACAAGAGTATAAACTGTTCCTCAATACTCCAAAGAGTACAAGAGTATAAACTGTTCCTCAATACTCCAAAGAGTACAAGAGTATAAACTGTTCCTCAATACTCCAAAGAGTACAAGAGTATAAACTGTTCCTCAATACTCCAAAGAGTACAAGAGTATAAACTGTTCCTCAATACTCCAAAGAGTACAAGAGTATAAACTGTTCCTCAATACTCCAAAGAGTACAAGAGTATAAACTGTTCCTCAATACTCCAAAGAGTACAAGAGTATAAACTGTTCCTCAATACTCCAAAGAGTACAAGAGTATAAACTGTTCCTCAATACTCCAAAGAGTACAAGAGTATAAACTGTTCCTCAATACTCCAAAGAGTACAAGAGTATAAACTGTTCCTCAATACTCCAAAGAGTACAAGAGTATAAACTGTTCCTCAATACTCCAAAGAGTACAAGAGTATAAACTGTTCCTCAATACTCCAAAGAGTACAAGAGTATAAACTGTTCCTCAATACTCCAAAGAGTACAAGAGTATAAACTGTTCCTCAATACTCCAAAGAGTACAAGAGTATAAACTGTTCCTCAATACTCCAAAGAGTACAAGAGTATAAACTGTTCCTCAATACTCCAAAGAGTACAAGAGTATAAACTGTTCCTCAATACTCCAAAGAGTACAAGAGTATAAACTGTTCCTCAATACTCCAAAGAGTACAAGAGTATAAACTGTTCCTCAATACTCCAAAGAGTACAAGAGTATAAACTGTTCCTCAATACTCCAAAGAGTACAAGAGTATAAACTGTTCCTCAATACTCCAAAGAGTACAAGAGTATAAACTGTTCCTCAATACTCCAAAGAGTACAAGAGTATAAACTGTTCCTCAATACTCCAAAGAGTACAAGAGTATAAACTGTTCCTCAATACTCCAAAGAGTACAAGAGTATAAACTGTTCCTCAATACTCCAAAGAGTACAAGAGTATAAACTGTTCCTCAATACTCCAAAGAGTACAAGAGTATAAACTGTTCCTCAATACTCCAAAGAGTACAAGAGTATAAACTGTTCCTCAATACTCCAAAGAGTACAAGAGTATAAACTGTTCCTCAATACTCCAAAGAGTACAAGAGTATAAACTGTTCCTCAATACTCCAAAGAGTACAAGAGTATAAACTGTTCCTCAATACTCCAAAGAGTACAAGAGTATAAACTGTTCCTCAATACTCCAAAGAGTACAAGAGTATAAACTGTTCCTCAATACTCCAAAGAGTACAAGAGTATAAACTGTTCCTCAATACTCCAAAGAGTACAAGAGTATAAACTGTTCCTCAATACTCCAAAGAGTACAAGAGTATAAACTGTTCCTCAATACTCCAAAGAGTACAAGAGTATAAACTGTTCCTCAATACTCCAAAGAGTACAAGAGTATAAACTGTTCCTCAATACTCCAAAGAGTACAAGAGTATAAACTGTTCCTCAATACTCCAAAGAGTACAAGAGTATAAACTGTTCCTCAATACTCCAAAGAGTACAAGAGTATAAACTGTTCCTCAATACTCCAAAGAGTACAAGAGTATAAACTGTTCCTCAATACTCCAAAGAGTACAAGAGTATAAACTGTTCCTCAATACTCCAAAGAGTACAAGAGTATAAACTGTTCCTCAATACTCCAAAGAGTACAAGAGTATAAACTGTTCCTCAATACTCCAAAGAGTACAAGAGTATAAACTGTTCCTCAATACTCCAAAGAGTACAAGAGTATAAACTGTTCCTCAATACTCCAAAGAGTACAAGAGTATAAACTGTTCCTCAATACTCCAAAGAGTACAAGAGTATAAACTGTTCCTCAATACTCCAAAGAGTACAAGAGTATAAACTGTTCCTCAATACTCCAAAGAGTACAAGAGTATAAACTGTTCCTCAATACTCCAAAGAGTACAAGAGTATAAACTGTTCCTCAATACTCCAAAGAGTACAAGAGTATAAACTGTTCCTCAATACTCCAAAGAGTACAAGAGTATAAACTGTTCCTCAATACTCCAAAGAGTACAAGAGTATAAACTGTTCCTCAATACTCCAAAGAGTACAAGAGTATAAACTGTTCCTCAATACTCCAAAGAGTACAAGAGTATAAACTGTTCCTCAATACTCCAAAGAGTACAAGAGTATAAACTGTTCCTCAATACTCCAAAGAGTACAAGAGTATAAACTGTTCCTCAATACTCCAAAGAGTACAAGAGTATAAACTGTTCCTCAATACTCCAAAGAGTACAAGAGTATAAACTGTTCCTCAATACTCCAAAGAGTACAAGAGTATAAACTGTTCCTCAATACTCCAAAGAGTACAAGAGTATAAACTGTTCCTCAATACTCCAAAGAGTACAAGAGTATAAACTGTTCCTCAATACTCCAAAGAGTACAAGAGTATAAACTGTTCCTCAATACTCCAAAGAGTACAAGAGTATAAACTGTTCCTCAATACTCCAAAGAGTACAAGAGTATAAACTGTTCCTCAATACTCCAAAGAGTACAAGAGTATAAACTGTTCCTCAATACTCCAAAGAGTACAAGAGTATAAACTGTTTCTCGAGACTCCGATAAGTATATGAGTATAAACTGCTTCTCAACACTCCGATGAGTATACGAGTATAAACTGCTTCTCAACACTCCGATGAGTATACGAGTATAAACTGCTTCTCAACACTCCGATAAGTATAAGAGTATAAACTGCTTCTTACGACTCCAAAGAGTATACGAGTATAAACTGTTTCTCATTCCTCCTACCGGTATAAGAGGTTAAACTGCTCCCTGATACTCCAATAGGTATATGAGTCTAAACTATTTCCTACCATTGACGGGAAGTTCCTGGAGGATATTACGCTAATATTCTTAAGGATAACCCGGTCGGACAACAAAATCAAACCCAGTTCCAAGAGAGAAGCTGGGGGTGGATAATCCAATGCATCGGGAAGTTCCCGAAAGAATACCACATGGGTATTCTTAGGGATAACCCAATCATTGTGGAATTGGTGAATAAGAAATTCACGTTCGAACTCTGAAGGTCAGAATGTCTCTTCTTATTCTCTAACTCTTATGAGTTATTTTTGTGAGAGGAGATCCAATCTTCTGATAGGTTAATCTTTCCTCACCAAACCATCCGCTGATCAAATCAAACGACAGTGGACCCACCAACATTCCCATCTGCCAGTCATTGGCGTTTCTCAGACTCAACGTGCTAGGTCCTAAACGCCTAACATTAAAGTCTCCCTTTGAGTGGTAATATGGGTTGGCACTTTCTTTGCTACCCGTATTCCACTCTCTTTGCGTTCTGGTCAAACCTATAAAAGTTAGGGCCAAAGCCAAAATCCCCTCTCGATTCCTCCAATGAACGAGAGGTCCACCTTCAAATCGAGCGATCAAACCTTCCGACAGTTAGGTCGTCTCAAACTCCTGCTTGGTCAAACATTCATACAGTTAGGGCCACAGCCAAAATCTCCTCTCGATTCCCCCAATGAACGAGAGGTCCACTTCCAAATCGGGTAATCAAACCTTCCGACAGTTAGGGTTATCCGAATTGTTACGATTCTCGGAGTGGAGATCCCACTCTTAGTTTCATCCTTCCGGATTCTGGGGGTGGAGATCCCACCTCGAGTTTCCTTTCCAGCTGTAGATAGAATATAAAATTCTTCCTCTTCAGCACCGGGAGATAGAATATAAAATTCTTCCTCTCCTCGGACCTTTCCGATGCTCGGAGTGGAGAACCCACTCCCAGTTCATCATTCCGGATTCTGGGGGTGGGGGATCCCACCTCAAGTTCCCTTTCCAGCTGTAGATAGAATATAAAATTCTTCCTCTTCAGCACCGGGAGATAGAATATAAAATTCTTCCTCTCCCGTTTCTCAATCTGTCTTTGCTTTTAGAAAAGACACGATTGTCAAATCCGGACACTCGATGCACGGGGAATTTTATCCCGAAGCCTGAGTAGGGATAAGTCAACGCCTAACACGCGTTGTCGGGTAGTCTATTCCCGTGAGAAAGACGAAGTCTATGTATTCAAAATCATAGCATTAAGTCTAAGAGAAGTAACTCTCTTAGCACAACGTTACAAGGATAAGTCAACACCTAACCCGTGTTGCCGGGTAGCCTATTCCCGTAAGAAAGACGAAGTCTACGTATTCAATATCGTAGCACTAAAAGGGTTAACTCTTTTAGCTTAAATGTCACATAGGAGCGGACTTAAATAATCCGCATGCTAGCCCGACGTTAACACTGAACCGTTTGTGGAGACCTATAGGCAATTTTCGATGCCTACAGATGGGAGCGGACTTAAACAATCCGCATACTAGCCCGACTCAAACGGTAGTCGGTAAAGGCTAATCAAATCCGTTGAAGGCTGGGGATTAGCCAAAAATCCTAAAGTCAACGCCTAACACGCGTTGCCGGGTAGTCTATTCCCGTGAGAAAGACGAAGTCTACGTATTCAATATCGTAGCACTAAGAGCGTTAACTCTCTTAGCACAACGTCACATGCGGAACGGATTTAAACAATCCGCATGCTAGCCCGACTCAAACGGTAGTCGGTAAAGGCTCATCAAATCCGTTGATGGCTGAGGATTTGCCAAAAATTCTATAACTGCGAGTCATTGACGCATCAACTCCCCTAGTTGGTCTCGTGACTCGAGCACCCAACAAATTCGGGACAAAATCCCCACATGCAGATGAATCAACTTTAACAGTTGGTCCTGCAGCCCCGACACCTGGGACCGCTTTGCTCCAATAC
>NW_017973524.1:0-18711 GCF_001876935.1 Asparagus officinalis
GGAAGATGCCAAGAGAGTCAATGATCCAAAATACTGCGCATTTCATAGAGCGGTGCACCATCCCACCAAAGTATGCTATGCTCTTAAGGACAAGATCCAAGCTCTCATCGATGTCGGGGTCATTACCATGAAACAGCCCAAGGAGAAGAAATTGGGGGCGAATGCAGTGACGATTAGCTTCGGCTCTTTTCCCGTGAACCAGTTCCAGCTTGAGCCAGTAATAAAGGCAGCAGTGAAGACGGTGAACGATGATCCTCACAAGCAGCGCCAGAAGGGACTCGTGCCACACACAGCCCCTAATGGCGAGATTCTTTGGGTTCATCCAGATCTGATCGGAGACGAACAGTGGACTGGGACCTCTTCCAAGAAGAAATCAAAAGGGAAAGGCAGATCTTGTTATGGGGTGTCCGCTATTCCAGGAAGAGACGATGACAGAATTCCGGCTTTCCCAGCCTTCCCACTTTCTGAAGATGAGCAGGAAACCTTCGCCACTCGGAGCGGGAATGAGTATCACTACAAGTACCCAGATGCTTCCGAGCAATTAGGTACCAAAACCCCTCCTACCAAGACATTGGCGGAGCTAGGAATTGCAGCAATTCCCCCAACGCCTATAGCTACGGAGAAAGTCCAGCAGAAGGAGAAGGGAAAAGAGCCTTTACGCCAAGAAGCCCAGAACCCGAGGCATTCTCGATTCAATCATCCGATTGGAAGAGACAAACCGGGAAATGTGAGCTCTTCACCCCATTTCGACATTATGGCGCAGTTGGCCAACATCCCGGCTAGGATAACCCTATACGAGCTATTGCGCCTGTCCAAGGATACAAGGAAAGCATTACAGGAGGCTTTGAGCGATTCTGAAGCTTTTCTCACTCAAATCAAGCCGTCGCCTGAAGGACCAGAGTCATCTGCTCAGCATTGCAATCTCGCGGCGCATCATTTTCCATGCATCTATTTTACCAAAGAAGACATGCAGACGAAGAACTCAAAGCATGATCGGCCCTTATATTTTACCGGGCACATTGGCTCCAGCATGGTCAACCGGATCCAAGTTGATCCGGGTTCCGCTGTTAGCATAATGCCATTCCGATTGATGCATCATCTCGGAATCCCGACGAGCAAATTAGCCTCCACTGGCACTACGATTTATGGATTCAACACCAGCGGGTCTAGACCCTTGGGGAAGATCCGAATCAAGTGCCAGATCGGAGATTTAAAATCGGAAGTTACTTGTTATGTAATTGATGCAGAAACGTCCTATAATTTGCTGTTGGGTCGACCTTGGATCCACGGTAACCTTATAGTTCCGTCAACTCTGCATCAATGCCTCAAGTACATAGACTCGAATAATGAAGTCAAGACGGTGGTCGTGGATAAGCAACCGTTTAAGGGATTGGAAAACTATTTCACCGATTCCCTTCTATATGGCGCTGAATCCGATACTGAATCACCGGCCCAAGGAACTGACAGCGGAGATGAAGCTGATACCGAAACTGGGCTTGATTACGATGGTGGTTTTGTACTTAATGACATTGTACCCATTGTAATCAATCTTGATGATGAAGAATCATCGGAGAATAGTTGTAATTGGCAACTTGCCGAATTCCCTCGCTTTTCGGGACGTTATGGCGAGGAGTTGACTGATATGGAGAAACCCCGAACTAACCGGACTGCTCTCGACGTCGGTTGTTTCCGCTGGTTGGTGAACATCCGAGTCGGGTATCTTGTTCTCCGGGTGAAGGACCGCTGCCACATAGAGCCTTACCTTCCCTGCCGTTTCGCACGTCAGTTTGGCTATGACCAACTATACGTTGGGAATCCGAGTCGTAGTTTGCGTGTTGAGGGAGGACTCGTTGACGGCGTACGGGCGTGGTTATGGACCATGGTTGGCTGCACCGGGGCTCAGTTTGCTCTTCCCTCCTATAAACGCAAGCCGATGATTACCTTCCTCAGCTGTAAATGGTTCCTCTCTGCCGATGAATCCATAAGTGTGAGGAGTCTTTCGGAACTAGAATCCGATCACTTGGTTCAATCTGCTATGATGGCTGCTCGCAGGGCTGAGCCTGCTCAGAGACAGAGGAAGAAGTCCACCGGAATTCCCGAAGGGGAGTATGCAGATATAGATACCGACCAAGCAGAACTTGATACAGGTTTGTCATGCTCTTTGATCCTCTTTCTCGACTTCAATTGGTATTGGCGAAAGATCTGGTTCATGAGATGATTCTTGTTGTTTCAGGTGGGGTAGCCGACGACCATGGGTCGCTCGCTTCCCGTCGTGCGAAATCCAAGTTTGGTGGCCAAACTTCGCATGACCGCCCCGTTGGTTCTATGAGGGGTGATCCTTCGAAAAGGAAAAAGATTGCCCATAAACCTCATGTTGATCAGCGCTCCCATGGGGTAGATTCAGGAGGCTTTGCCGACGGGGAGGAAGGTAACATTTTGTTGTACCCACTTTTATTGCTTTAAGATGATTTACCTTCCGGGATCCCTGATCCTGTTTCATAATTCAGGGTTCTTCGAGGAGGGCGAGCTTCCACCAGGTCCGGTATTCTCTGGGGCTGACAACATGGACTGCTTCATGCAGCAGGTGTGCGACGCCCTTCGTGATGGCTCCCTGGGCATTGATCTGAACATCGATCTTGGGCAGGCAGATGGTGTTGATCCCACCGGTTCATTTTCAGATATACCTACATCCGGTGCTGCAGGTGTTGCGACAGAAGGGCCAGACGGGGATGGGGCCTCCCCTATTGCAGATTTCGAAGAGCAGGGATATGTTCCTGCACCGGTCTTCCCGAGACCTGACTCTGGACTGTTAGCCGATATGTTAGCTGAACAAGCTCCCACCGGGACTGTGAGACCACTCTTTGAGAGTGATTCATCCACAGGTATATATCCAATTTCCTCTCTTCTTTGCTTGTCTCAGTCTCCATTTTGACTAATAAAGAAGTGCAACTATATGACCAGGCGCTGTACCTGATTCTGCTATAGCTTCGGGTGTTTTCCCGCCTTCGCCTAATACGACTGACTTGCCCACGAGGGTTGATATACCTTCCATGAGCATTCCTGTCGTTACTTCGGAGCCTGTCGAACCCCAACCCGAGGGGATTTCCGCCGGTATAGGTATACCTCGAATTTCCCTTAGGGTCTTTTCGATTGTATTTAATAGTTTCTTGACCTCCCATACTGCTGCTTGCAGGTTCTCGACCGTCTCTATATGAGCAGGTCCATGCTCTCTTGGCCGATACCAATCCAGATGGGGATGTCTTCCGCACTGACCTCGGCTTCTTTACTGCCTTTTATAACGGCGTGATTGATAAGCTTCTGCACAGAGGGTCTTCTTTTGATCAGTTCAGGCGTTCCTTCTCCCGTCACATGATGATGATGAGGGAAGAGGGATATCCGGATTTGGCCGATTCCTTTACAGCTGATTTCGCTGCCCTGGAGTCAGAGATTCGAGAGCTGAGGGAGTTGAAGGCTGGTGGAGCTCCCTCTTTTGCATCTTCTCAGGTGGAGGATAGGTTGACGCAGTGGCATGAACTGCGATCTTCCGTTGGCAGCGAGCTTCGATCACGTGAGCGCACTGTCGAGCAGCTGATGGCCTCTCTGGCGAGGAAAGACACCAGCAGAGCTGAGTTAGTGAGCTCCTTAGATTCCACTCGTGCAGAGATAGCTAGACTGAAGGAGGCCTTGGAACGCGCCGAAGAATCTGCCGCTACCATTTCTGAGGAACTGGTTGGGTTGGAGCGTTCTCGTGAATGGACACTCGACAGGCTGGGATCAGTGCAGGAGGGGTTGATGAAGCTACGACACGAAGCCGCAGAGGTTCTCAACAGTTCCGAAGATTCTGTCCGAGCTAGCCTGCAGGCGGAGTTCGAGCAGGACTATATGGACAGGCTCTCTGGTTTAGAGTCTCATATTCTTAGCCGTCGGTTGCCTTCGGACTAACGAGCTTTTGTTGTATGCTTTTGACTTGATTTATTAATAGAAAATCCGCATTTGCTTCTTTTGTGTTTTCTCTGTATCTCTTCCGAATGACAGATTTATGGGATTTTTGGCAAACCCCCAGCCATCAACGGGTTTGAGGTGCCTTTACCGATTACCGTTTGAATCGGGCTAGCATGCGGATTGTCGAAATCCGTTCCGCATGTAACGTTGTGCTGAGAGAGTAAACTCTCTGAGGCTTTGTGCTATGATCTTGAATACATAGGCTTCGTCTTTCTCACGGGAATAGACTACCCGGCAACGCGTGTTAGGCGTTGACTTTGGGGTTTTTGGCAAACCCCCAGCCTTCAACGGGTTTGATGTGCCTTTACCGATCACCGTTTGAATCGGGCTAGCATGCGGATTATCGAAATCCGTTCCGTATGTAACGTTGTGCTAAAGGAATGAACTCCCTTAGACTTGCTGCTACGACTTCGAATACGTAGACTTTGCCCTTGTTACGGGAATAGGCTACCCGGCAACACGTGTTAGGTGTTGACTTATCCCTACTTAGGATTCGGGATAAAATTCCCCACGCACCAAGTGCGCGGATTGGAAGTTGAAAGTTGTGTCAAAATAGGAGAGGAAGAATTTTATATTCTATCTCCCGCTGGAAAGGAAACTTGAGGTGGGATTCCCCACCCCCAGTATCTGGAAGGATGAACTGGGAATGGGATCTCCACTCCGAGCACCCGGAATGATGAACTGGGAGTGGGGTCGCCACTCCGAGCATCGGAAAGGTCCGAGGAGAGGAAGAATTTTATATTCTATCTCCCGCTGGAAAGGAAACTTGAGGTGGGATTCCCCACCCCCAGTATCTGGAAGGATGAACTGGGAATGGGATCTCCACTCCGAGCACCCGGAATGATGAACTGGGAGTGGGGTCGCCACTCCGAGCATCGGAAAGGTCCGAGGAGAGGAAGAATTTTATATTCTATCTCCCGGTGGAAAGGAAACTCGAGGTGGCACACCCCCAGAATCCGAAAGGCTCAAACGACCCTAACTGTCGTAAGGTTTGGTCATTTGACTCTGAAGAGGAAGAATTTTATATTCTATCTTCAGCTGGAAAGGAAACTCGAGGTGGCACACCCCCAGAATCCGAAAGGCTCAAACGACCCTAACTGTCGTAAGGTTTGGTCATTTGACTCTGAAGAGGAAGAATTTTATATTCTATCTTCAGAACTGGAGAGGAAGAATTTTATATTCTATCTCCAGCAAAAGAGGGAAACTCGAGGTGGGATCTCCACCTCCAGAATCCGCAGGATGAAACTAGAAGTGGGATCTCCACTCCGAGAATCGGAAAGTTCAAACGACCCTAACTGTCGTAAGGTTTGGTCATTTGAACAAAAGATGACTCGGTCTTAGTCTCGACCAGGGTAAGTTGTGACTAAGCGAGGGTTCGAGATGACCCTAACTGTCGTAAGGTTTGGTCATTCGGGAGTTTGAAAGTGGACCTCTCGTTCATTGAAGGAATCGAGAGGGGACTTTGGCTTTGGTCCTAACTGTCGTAAGGTTTGACCAAGTGGGAAATTTGGAACGATCACAACTACGTGAAAGTTTGACCGCCCGATTTGTGGACCTCTCGTTCGTTGAAGGAATCGAGAGGGGACTTTGGCTTTGGTCCTAACTGTCGTAAGGTTTGACCGAGTGAGGAATGTGTGGCGAAGACTATGAGTAATCGAACACCAATGAAAGTTTTGTGAGGGAAAATTAATCCCTCGAATGATTGGATCTCATCTGATGAGGGTTAGAGTCTGACAAACTAGAACATTCGGGGTTCGAATGTGGACTTCTTGTTCATCTCTCTTATACCGACCAGGTTATCCCTAAGAATACCCCAATGTGGTATTCTTCCGGGAACTTCCCGATACATCAGCTCCTTCTGAAAGGTGCTAAGGATAGTACCTCTTCAGGAATTTGCCATTTATTGGCATCATCAGCCGATCACCATCTTTGGTGACTAGGCGATAGGCGCCGTTTGAGTAGACTGTTTCTACTACGAACGGTCCTTCCCATTTGGGCTCGAACTTGCCCTTCTTCTTGGAGCTCAGGTTCATAGGATGTCTTTCAGTTAAGACCAAATCCCCTTCCTTAAAACTCCTTTGTCGAACCTTTTTGTCGAAGGCTCGAGAAATTCTGGCTTGGTAGAACTCGATATGCTGTTGAGCCTCCAGGCGCTTTTCATCGAGCATCTCGAGTTCTTCGAGGCGCTTTTGATGCTGTTCTTCGGTCGTCATTTGGGTTGTAAGGGCGATCCGAAGAGATGGAATTTGAACTTCCAAAGGGAGAACGGCTTCACATCCATATACTAATGAATACGGGGTTGCACCGGTTGGTGTACGTACCGTGGTACGATAGGCCCATAGTGCTGCACCGAGCTTGTCATCCCAATCTCGCTTGTTACTTTTCACAAGCTTTGACAAAAGTTTTATGATAGTCTTGTTGAAGGCTTCAGCTAATCCATTTGCTGTGGGATTATAAGCCGTTGATGAGATGTCCTGAATTTTGAATTTTTCGCAGAACCTTATGAAGGCGTTGCTGACAAACTGAGGACCATTGTCATGTATGATTCGTCTTGGAACACCATGCCTGTAAATGATGTGGTGCTTGATGAATCCAATGACGTTGCTCGTCTTAACTTCTCTGAGTGGAATTGCTTCAGCCCATTTGGAGAAGTAATCGGTAATCGCCAGGATGAACCGGTCGCCTTTGATCGAAGGGGGATTTATAGGACCAACAATGTCCATTCCCCAAGTCTCGAACGGCCAAGATGTTACCGAGGGATGCAGATGCTCCGGAGGTTGGTGCATATAATTCGCATGTACTTGACACGCATGACACTTCCGGGCATATGTGATTGCTTCGCTCATCATGTGAGGCCAGAAATATCCCATTCTTCTGATGCGATCATAAAGCTTGGGGCCAGGCTCGTGCGCGCCACACTCCCCTTCATGTGCCTCTCTAAGCACTTCTTGGGCTTCTTTGGTTGATAGGCAACGCAATATCAGCCCATCGTACCCCCTGCGGTATAGCGTTCGATTCTCTGTATTGTAGTAGAATCTGGGTGCTCTTCGCCGGATTGACTCTCTTTCCTTCACATCTTCTGGCAAGATTCCATGCAAGACGTAGTCGATGATGGGGAAACGCCAATCTCGTGGTTCGAACTCGATTTGAGTAGCGTGTACCTCTTGAACTTCTTCTTCCTCGGCATCTTCACTGTAAAGCGGCACTAGGAGTTGGTGAGTTCTTACCGTAACAAACTGCTCTGTTTCGGGAGGCTGCGCTAGTGACACGGCCAATGCGGCCAACGCATCTGCATAGGTATTCTGTAGCCGTGGAATATGTTCGATGAAGAATCCTTCAAATGATTCCGCTATCTCCACTGCCATCTTATGGTATGGAATTAAATCCTGACTTCGGACTTCATATTCTCCTTGGACTTGCTTGACTATTAGTTGAGAATCGCCGAAGGCTTCGAGATACTCAACCCCCAGCTCCTTAGCGAAGTTGAGTCCAATAATCAGTGCATTATACTCTGCCACATTATTTGAACATGGCTTGGTTAATGAATAGGCTCGGGGCATCACGTGTTTTCCTGGGGAAACTAAGACCACTCCAACCCCGGAGGAGACCTTAGAACGTCCAGGAGTATCTGTGACAAGAGCTGCTCGAGAGGCGCCATCGAAGTATAAACGCCACACTTGTTGGTGTGAAGTTGCGTTGACCTCGTGGGTTTCATCAGGTAGGTCGTCGTATATCTCGGCAGGATCCGTAGTTGGATTAGCTGCGAGGAGATCGCATATGGCCTGTCCTTTGACCGACTTCTGTTGCTTGAAATGCAAGTCGTATTGGGACAAGAGTAAGGCCCATTTTGCTAACCGCCAGCTCATGGAAGCGGGTTGAGTCATGAATACTCGAACCGGATTAACTTTAGAGATGACGTAAATGGTCTGCCCGACCAGATAATGTCGCATCTTCTGAATGGCGAACACCAAGGCGAGGCATTCCCTCTCAATCATAGGATATCGAGACTCGGCGCCCACCATGGTTCGGCTCAAGTAATACACTGCCTGCTCGTGACCGTTATCGTCATCTTGTGCAAGCAATGCACTTAATGAATGGCTCGTCGCCTTGACATAAATCAAGAACGGTTTGCCCGATTTCGGTGCAACGAGTACGGGAGGTTTTGAGAGATATTCTTTAATGCTCTCGAATGCTTTCTGACAAGCTTCATCCCATACAAATGATACGCCCTTCTTTGCGAGCTTGGAGAATGGCTGGCATTTTCCTGAGAGGTTCGAAATGAACCGACGGATATAAGCCAATCGCCCCTGCAATCCTCTGAGCTCCCTGAGGTTTCTCGGAGGTTGTAATTCATTGATCGCCTTTACCTTATCAGGATCGATGTGGATACCTTTGGTGGTGACGACGAATCCCAGGAATTTTCCACTCGACATTCCGAGGAAAGACTTGGTAGGATTCATCTTCAACTGATGGGCTCGCATTAAGTCGAACATGGTCTTTAAGTCTTTGATGTGATCCTTTTTATCACGACTTTTCACGACCAGATCATCTACGTAGCATTCAACAGTCTTTCGGAGATGATCCTGAAAGATCTTTGACATAGCTCGTTGATATGTAGCACCTGCGTTCTTTAAGCCGAAGGGCATAACTGTGTAACAGAAGACACCGAGGGGCGTTCTGAATGCGGTGTGCTTTTCATCATCCGGATGCATCTTTATCTGGTTATAACCAGAGAAACCATCCATGAAAGACATCCTCTCGAACCCACACGTATTGTCGATGATGACATCCGTGATGGGGAGGGGAAAATCATCTTTTGGGCAAGCAGTGTTGAGATCCCGAAAGTCGATACAAATCCTGACTTTCCCGTTCTTCTTAAGGACTGGGACAATATTGGCTAGCCATTCTGGATGTTGCTCCTCTCGAACGAAGCCCGAGTCAATAAGCTTCTTGACCTCGGATTCGATCGCCTCCATCATTTGCGGACGAAACCGTCTTTGTTGTTGTTTGACTGGTTTGGCATCCATCTTGATATTGAGACGATGTACTGCTACGTTCGGGTCGAGTCCTGGCATGTCTTCATAATTCCAGGCGAACACGTCAATGTACTCCTTGATAAGAGAGATTAACTCTTCTTTCTCATCGGGTAGAAGACTATCGCTAATGAATATCGGTTTAGGATTTTCCTCAGTTCCCATATTCACCTGGAGTACTTGATCTTCGGTAGGAGGCTCTCTTTGCTCGAACCTATCACCATACTGCATGTTTAGGTGGTGAACCCAAGGATCTTCCCATGTTGGCATCTGGTCGTCTTCCTCTATTGCGGTAGGATCGACCGTGACCATATTTGACATCAACCTTTTGAACGTCTCGCCAAGGCTAGTGTCGGAACCCCCAGCCGAAGAGTCGGAAGAGTACCCGTTTCTAGCCTTGTTAGCGATCTGATCAATGATTTGCCAGCAACATTCGTCGTCGGATGAGGAGACGTAGCCGAGACCTCTTTTATAGCGATAATAATCATCGGGTTTTCCCTTCGGTACATAGGCCATTCGAGGTGGAACTCGTGGGCCTCGACCAAAGAAAAGACCTTCTCCGAGTGTGAAGTCATACCCATACTTTTCCATCATATCGCGCGCTTTTGCGTCATATCTGAATAGATGAGGAGCAGGTTTATCTTCATCTTCTTCTTCTTCTAAGAAGTGATCGGGTGTCGGAGCTTCTTTTCCTTTGCCGTAGACGACTTCTTTTCCACTCCATTTTCCCGCGGGGATGACAAGCGTCGCTCCGCATGGATCTTGTACCTGCTTTTTCGTCAGACAAAATGACTGAAGAGGCATATGCAGGTCAGGATTATCACAAAGCTCTTTAGTGACGTCATCAAGACACATCGAATACTCTAAATCATCGTTTATTGATAGTTCTTCGGCAAGTTGCCAATTACAACTATTCTCCGATGATTCTTCATCATCAAGATTGATTACAATGGGTACAATGTCATTAAGTACAAAACCACCATCGTAATCAAGCCCAGTTTCGGTATCAGCTTCATCTCCGCTGTCCGTTCCTTGGGCCGGTGATTCAGTATCGGATTCAGCGCCGTATAGAAGGGAATCGGTGAAATAGTTTTCCAATCCCTTAAACGGTTGCTTATCCGCGACCACCGTCTTGACTTCGTTATTCAAGTCTATGTACTTGAGGCATTGATGCAGAGTTGACGGAACTATAAGGTTACCGTGGATCCAAGGTCGACCCAACAGTAAGTTATAGGACGTTTCTGCATCGATGACATAACAAGTAACTTCTGATTTTAAATCTCCGATCTGGCACTTGATTCGGATCTTCCCCAAGGGTCTAGACCCGCTGGTGTTGAATCCATAAATCGTAGTGCCAGTGGAGGCTAATTTACTCGTCGGGATTCCGAGATGATGCATCAATCGGAATGGCATTATGCTAACAGCGGAACCCGGATCAACTTGGATCCGGTTGACCATGCTGGAGCCAATGTGCCCGGTGAAGTACAAGGGCCGATCATGCTTCGAGTTCTTTGTTTGCATATCCTCTTTAGTGAAGGAGATGCATGGGAAATGATGCGCCGCTAGGTTGCAATGCTGAGCTGATGGCTCTGGCCCTTCAGGGGATGGCTTGATCCGAGTTAGAAAAGCTTCTGAATCGCTCAAAGCCTCCTGTAATGCTTTCCTTGTATCCTTGGACAGGCGCAATAACTCGTAAAGGGTTATCCTAGCCGGGATATTGGCTAATTGCGCCATGATGTCGAAATGAGGTGGAGAGCTCGCATTCCCCGGTTTGTCTCTTCCAATCGGATGATTGAATCGAGACTGCCTCGGGTTTTGGGTCTCCTGGCGTAAAGGCTCTTTTCCTTTCTCCTTCTGTTGGACTCTTTCCGCGGCTATAGGCGTCGGGGGAATTGCTGCTATTCCCAGTTCTGCCAACGTCTTGGACGGAGGAGTGTTGGTACCTAATTGCTCGGAAGCATCCGGGTACTTGTAGTGGTACTCGTTCCCGCTCCGAGTGGCGAATGTTTCCTGCTCATCTTCAGAAAGTGGGAAGGCCGGAATTCTGTCATCGTCCCTTCCTGGAATAGCGGACACCCCATAACAAGATCTGCCTTTCCCTTTTGATTTCTTCTTGGAAGAGGTCCCAGTCCACTGTTCGTCTCCGATCAGATCTGGATGAACCCAAAGAATCTCGCCATTAGGGGCTGTGTGTGGCACGAGTCCTTTCTGGCGCTGCTTGTGAGGATCATCGTTCACCGTCTTCACTGCTGCTTTTATTACCGGCTCAAGCTGGAACTGGCTCACGGGAAAGGAGCCGAAGCCAATCGTGACTGCATTCGCACCCACTTTCTTCTCCTTTGGCTGCTTCATTGTGATGACCCCGACGTCGATGAGAGCCTGGATCTTGTCCTTAAGAGCATAGCATACCTTGGTGGGGTGGTGCACCGCTCTGTGGAATGCACAGTACTTCGGATCATTAATCCTCTTGGCATCTTCCTGATCCTGAACTGGAGGCAATTTGATTTTATTATTCTCCACGAGGTATTTGAAGATCCCAGGAACTTCGTCCTCTCTGAATGAATAAACTTTCGGGAACTTTGGCTCCGAAGCTTTCGGCCTCGGGGTTTGTTGTTGCCACCTTGGTTGTTGAGGTGCCTTTTGCTGCTGCTGCTGCTGCGGTTGCGCTTGCACCTCGAACGTTTGATTTGCGTTCACGGCGTTCGCATGCGCTTTTCCTTTACCCCTAGGGGTGAAGTTCGGTTGCGGAGCGTTATTTGGTATTTGGCCCCTTTCCGCCTTCTTCCTTTTGATGAATCGTTCGGCTCTTTCCCCTCGCACCTTCAGGTCCTTCCAGGTCTTTGATGGCGCCGTTCCCATAGATTCAAGGATATCCAAGGTGAGATTGTTGTGACAGGTCTCGAGGATGAAATCTTCGCTGACCGGGTCTCTGCAATTCATTGCTTTATTTCGAAACCTTTTCACAAAGTTTTCGACTGTCTCACCATTTTTCTGTTTCTCCTCAAACAGAGTGCTGATCGAGACCTCAGTGTCATCATCAAAGAAGTTCGTCAAGAACATGTCTTCCATGTCGTCCCAACTGCCGATGCTCCCCGGCTTGAGGCGACGATACCAATCGAAGGCCGCTCCGCGAAGAGTGCCAACGAATGACCGTACCATCAAGGGTTCGTTGCCGGAGATTGTTCCTAGGTGAGACTTGAAATAGATTAAATGTTGGGTAGGGGAACCCTTTCCATCAAACGGCGTAAAGTTAATGAGATTGAACTTTGCCGGATATGGAATTGATTCCCACTCCCTCGGATATGGACACGGTATACCTGACCTTTTTACCTCTTGAGCATTCATCAATGCATTGATTTTGCTCTCCAAGTCTTTCATCTTTTTGTCTTCACTCGTTTCTATTTTCGAGTGGTTTTGGGGAGAGGTAATGTGGTCTTCTTTGGCATTATCATCTACCGGACCACTTCCGTTGTCGTTGTTGACAGGGGGAATGATGACATTATTCCCTTCCCGTTCATTCTCTTCTTGGTTCTGATGATTGGGTCGAGTGGGCTCCTCTTGATGAGTTGTCAAAGCTGCGAGTTGCTGATCGTGCATCTCCCTCATCCGCTGTAGGGTCATTTCCATCTCGAATTTGAAAGCTTCTTTCTGCCGAGCTAGGGCGTCTTCAAGCATTTTGTTCATCTGCTCGGCACTGATCATGAGTACCTCGCGGGGTTGTCCCTCGCTGGATACCGTGTTGTCCGAAGCAATTGCGGAGCCGGCATCTGATGCTTCATCTTCTGATGGTAATCTCGTCCGAACCCTACCATAAGTCCCTCGTGTAATGGTTCCGGACTGTAGGTGAGTTAGATACCAGGGTACCAACGGGATTGACTCGGGATTGTCCCCTGTCGATGCTCCTTTGCTGGCCATGTTGATGGTGACCTTCGGGAATTCTCTGTCTTTGACTATCCTTCTTCTTCGCTGGAAACGCCTAGGCTTAGCTTCAGACGTTCCGGTGGAAATTCTGTCAAATACTGAAATTCTCCTTGGGGTTTGAGCACAAGAGCATTCTGACAGCACTGCCTTGATTATGTTGGCGCACGGGCAGCGAGACTCCATGTCCTGCACATACTTCTTTCGAGATTTCCCCATACCACCAGCTCTATAGTACAGCTCATCAGCTTGGTAACTGGAGCAACCTATAGAGTGTTGGCATGTGCTCCTTGGTAAAACACCATCATCCTCGGATGAGTGTGCTTCCCTTTTGGCATGGGATGTTTTGTTAGTTTTCTCAAAAGTGGCCCGTTCAAGTTTACGTTTTTGTGAACATAAAAATTGAACGGGCTCTTGTATTTCGACTCGCAATCCGATGCGGTCGGTGATAGGGGCTTTCCCTTTCTCATCTTTCGTGGGGGGATTAATTCGACCCCCAGTTTGATTTGAAACTTGGTGACCTTTCAATGGACCCAAGCGCTCCTTGATAGGTACTTTACCTCGATTCCCTGGTAAGGGACCGAGGCGACCTTTCACAGGAACCTTGGAGGTTGAAGGGTCTGTTTTCATACCTGACCCTACCGGAGGTGCCGGGGTAAGGGGAACAGGATTTGGCCTTGGTGAAGGTTGGGCAGCAACTTCTTTCACTTTTGTCTTAGGCGTTGGGTTCGCCTTTAGCACCCACGTCTGTTTGAGTTTTGGCGGAGTCTTGACCGCCTCTTCTTTTTGCATCTCCTCTGCTTTCTTCAAGAGAGCTCGGGCATGCGCAAGGAGTGCACGGCGCTTCCTGATTCTCTCTTCAAGAGTGGAGCGGTTCCTTGTAACACGCACCCACTTGTTTGTTCCTGCTTGAGAGGAGGGGCTGGTTATATACCTTTGTTGCTCTTGGCGTTGTCTCGCTTTGAGATCTTCGCTGTAGCGGACCCCATCCATAGGCTCCAAAGCCTTGGCCATTTGACGAGCAAGACGTTGACGCCGCCTTTGGAGTGCCCTCTTTGATATAGCTGGAGCGCCTTCAGTAGCCACCTTCTTAGGGGAGGAGCCCAGATCTGCGATCTTGACCACGTTGGGCAACGCGGAGTCGCCACGTGGTGCAAGTGCAGCGATGGCTAAGGGATCTTGGGTCTTTGAGCCGAGGGTCCCACGAACGACTCTGGAGGAGGATGCCTTCTTTCGCCTACTTGGAGAGGCGGATCTGGAGGAGGAGGAAGAGAGGTATTCTTCGTACTTCTGCTGGTCGAACTCGTACTCGACCTCTTCGTTCACCCGGATCTTGAGGGCCGGTTGCGTCACGACGGCGTCGGTTGCGATGCCGTTGGCTCCCACTGTGGTCGCCAGCTTGTTTTCGGTGAAAGTCGGTGTTTTCATTGCTTTTGAATCTGTTACAACTTCAAACGTTACAACAAGAATGCAACTAAAACAAAGATTACAACTTTATCGAAAATAAACACGAGATCCCGTTTTGGTGCGGTCTCGCTTGCGTGGGTCTTTGGCCTGTGACGGGGATGTTGATATCCGTGGACCACCGGGGCAATCAGATCCGGTCCGGATAAATCGGACAGAGTTTCGTCGATCCGCGTGAGATCTAGAAACTTCTAATCCAGAAATATCGGACAGAACTTCGTCGATCCGCGTGAGATCTAGAAGTTCTAAGCGTATACCTCGGCTAAAGCGAGGTAATAGCTCTTCTTAGTATTAACGCTAAAGGCTAATACTAAGGAAGGATGAGAACGGGTGATGAAGGCTGATTTAGACCTCTCCTCCTCGGTTGAAGTGCTCGATCAGTGTTTGCTGCAGCAGGGCTTCGCCGAGGCTCTCCAAAAATCCAGATCCTTCCAAATGAGGTAAGGGGGTCCTATTTATAGGAAAACAAGAGGGGGGGCGTCCGCACAGATCTAGGACACCCCAGGGGTGTCCGCACAGATCTGGGACACCCTTGGGGTGTCTCCAAAAATCCGAGACACCCCTAGGGTGTCTCGGAATTTCCGAGACACCCTTGGGGTGTCTCGGAAATTCCGAGACACCCCTAGGGGTGTCTCGGAAAATCCGAGACACCCCTAGGGTGTCTCGGAATTTCCGAGACACCCTTGGGGTGTCTCGGAAATTCCGAGACACCCCTAGGGGTGTCTCGGAATTTCCGAGACACCCCAAGGGTGTCTCGGAATTTCCGAGACACCCTAGGGGTGTCTCGGATTTTCCGAGACACCCCTAGGGGTGTCTCGGAATTTCCGAGACACCCCAAGGGTGTCTCGGAATTTCCGAGACACCCTAGGGGTGTCTCGGATTTTTGGAGACACCCCAAGGGTGTCCCAGATCTGTGCGGACACCCCTGGGGTGTCCTAGATCTGTGCGGACGCCCCCCCTCTTGTTTTCCTATAAATAGGACCCCCTTACCTCATTTGGAAGGATCTGGATTTTTGGAGAGCCTCGGCGAAGCCCTGCTGCAGCAAACACTGATCGAGCACTTCAACCGAGGAGGAGAGGTCTAAATCAGCCTTCATCACCCGTTCTCATCCTTCCTTAGTATTAGCCTTTAGCGTTAATACTAAGAAGAGCTATTACCTCGCTTTAGCCGAGGTATACGCTTAGAACTTCTAGATCTCACGCGGATCGACGAAGTTCTGTCCGATATTTCTGGATTAGAAGTTTCTAGATCTCACGCGGATCGACGAAACTCTGTCCGATTTATCCGGACCGGATCTGATTGCCCCGGTGGTCCACGGATATCAACATCCCCGTCACAGGCCAAAGACCCACGCAAGCGAGACCGCACCAAAACGGGATCTCGTGTTTATTTTCGATAAAGTTGTAATCTTTGTTTTAGTTGCATTCTTGTTGTAACGTTTGAAGTTGTAACAGATTCAAAAGCAATGAAAACACCGACTTTCACCGAAAACAAGCTGGCGACCACAGTGGGAGCCAACGGCATCGCAACCGACGCCGTCGTGACGCAACCGGCCCTCAAGATCCGGGTGAACGAAGAGGTCGAGTACGAGTTCGACCAGCAGAAGTACGAAGAATACCTCTCTTCCTCCTCCTCCAGATCCGCCTCTCCAAGTAGGCGAAAGAAGGCATCCTCCTCCAGAGTCGTTCGTGGGACCTTCGGCTCAAAGACCCAAGATCCCTTAGCCATCGCTGCACTTGCACCACGTGGCGACTCCGCGTTGCCCAACGTGGTCAAGATCGCAGATCTGGGCTCCTCCCCTAAGAAGGTGGCTACTGAAGGCGCTCCAGCTATATCAAAGAGGGCACTCCAAAGGCGGCGTCAACGTCTTGCTCGTCAAATGGCCAAGGCTTTGGAGCCTATGGATGGGGTCCGCTACAGCGAAGATCTCAAAGCGAGACAACGCCAAGAGCAACAAAGGTATATAACCAGCCCCTCCTCTCAAGCAGGAACAAACAAGTGGGTGCGTGTTACAAGGAACCGCTCCACTCTTGAAGAGAGAATCAGGAAGCGCCGTGCACTCCTTGCGCATGCCCGAGCTCTCTTGAAGAAAGCAGAGGAGATGCAAAAAGAAGAGGCGGTCAAGACTCCGCCAAAACTCAAACAGACGTGGGTGCTAAAGGCGAACCCAACGCCTAAGACAAAAGTGAAAGAAGTTGCTGCCCAACCTTCACCAAGGCCAAATCCTGTTCCCCTTACCCCGGCACCTCCGGTAGGGTCAGGTATGAAAACAGACCCTTCAACCTCCAAGGTTCCTGTGAAAGGTCGCCTCGGTCCCTTACCAGGGAATCGAGGTAAAGTACCTATCAAGGAGCGCTTGGGTCCATTGAAAGGTCACCAAGTTTCAAATCAAACTGGGGGTCGAATTAATCCCCCCACGAAAGATGAGAAAGGGAAAGCCCCTATCACCGACCGCATCGGATTGCGAGTCGAAATACAAGAGCCCGTTCAATTTTTATGTTCACAAAAACGTAAACTTGAACGGGCCACTTTTGAGAAAACTAACAAAACATCCCATGCCAAAGGGGAAGCACACTCATCTGAGGATGATGGTGTTTTACCAAGGAGCACATGCCAACACTCTATAGGTTGCTCCAGTTACCAAGCTGATGAGCTGTACTATAGAGCTGGTGGTATGGGGAAATCTCGAAAGAAGTATGTGCAGGACATGGAGTCTCGCTGCCCGTGCGCCAACATAATCAAGGCAGTGCTATCAGAATGCTCCTGCGCTCAAACCCCAAGGAGAATTTCAGTGTTTGATAGAATTTCCACCGGAGCGTCTGAAGCTAAGCCTAGGCGTTTCCAGCGAAGAAGAAGGATAGTCAAAGACAGAGAATTCCCGAAGGTCACCATCAACATGGCCAGCAAAGGAGCATCGACAGGGGACAATCCCGAGTCAATCCCGTTGGTACCCTGGTATCTAACTCACCTACAGTCCGGGACCATTACACGAGGGACTTATGGTAGAATCCGGACGAGATCACCATCAGAAGACGAAGCATCAGATGCCGGCTCCGCGATTGCTTCGGACAACACGGTATCCAGCGAGGGACAACCCCGCGAGGTACTCATGATCAGTGCCGAACAAATGAACAAAATGCTTGAAGACGCCCTAACTCGGCAGAAAGAAGCTTTCAAATTCGAGATGGAAATGACCCTACAGCGGATGAGGGAGATGCACGATCAGCAACTCGCAGCTTTGACAACTCATCAAGAGGAGCCCACTCGACCCAATCATCAGAACCAAGAAGAGAATGAACGGGAAGGGAATAATGTCATTATTCCTCCTGTCAACAACGACAACGGGAGTGGTCCGGTAGATGATAATGCCAAAGAAGACCACATTACCTCTCCCCAAAACCACTCGAAAATAGAAACGAGTGAAGACAAAAAGATGAAAGACTTGGAGAGCAAAATCAATGCATTGATGAATGCTCAAGAGGTAAAAAGATCCGGTATACCATGTCCATATCCAAGGGAGTGGGAATCGATTCCGTATCCGGCAAAGTTCAATTTAATTAACTTTACGCCGTTTGACGGAAAATTAACTTTACGCCGTTTGATGGAAAGGGTTCCCCTACCCAACATTTAATATACTTCAAATCCCACTTGGGAATAATCTCCGGCAATGAACCCTTGATGGTACGGTCATTCGTTGGCACTCTTCGCGGAGCGGCCTTCGATTGGTATCGTCGCCTCAAGCCGGGGAGCATCAGCTGTTGGGACGACATGGAGGACATGTTCCTGACGAACTTCTTCGACGACGACACCGAGGTCTCAATCAGCACTCTGTTTGAGGAGAAACAGAAGAATGGTGAGACAGTCGAAAACTTTGTGAAAAGGTTTCGAAATAAAGCGATGAATTGCAGGGACCCGGTCAGCGAAGATTTCATCCTCGAGACCTGCCACAACAATCTCTCCTTGGACATCCTTGAAGCTATGGGAATGGCGCCACCAAAGACCTGGAAGGACCTGAAGGTGCGAGGAGAACGAGCTGAACGATTCCTCAAAAGGAAGAAGGCGGAAAGGGGTCAAATAGCTAACAATGCCCCACAACCAAACTTTGCCCCTAAGGGAAGAGGAAAGGCACATGCGAACGCCGTGAACGCAAATCAAACGTTCGAGGTGCAAGCGCAGCCGCAACAGCAGCAACAAAAGGCACCTCAACAACCAAGGTGGCAACAACAGACCCCGAGGCCAAAAGCCTCGGAGCCAAAGTTCCCAAAAGTTTATTCGTTCAGAGAGGATGAAGTT
>NW_017973525.1:0-18641 GCF_001876935.1 Asparagus officinalis
AAACAACCCTGATTATCCTTATGTTGTTTCTTCTCAACTGGACCTTTAGCAGCTTCCTTATCATTCTTCTTTTTCTTGTCCTTATCCTTAGAGGCATAGGCCAAATGAGCACTTTCTGTCTTATCTTGCTTCAACTTGTCTTCTTCTTGCACACAGTATGAAATGAGCTTATTTAGAATCAATTTCTCCTTTTGACAGTTATAACTGACCTTAAATTGATTAAACTGTGCAGGAAGAGACAACAGAACCAGATGCACTAATAACTCATCACAAAGATCGAGTTTAAGTGCCTTATTCCTTTGCCCTTATACTTCATTGAAATCAAGCGAGCTAAAAGCGTGCTTGTTTCTACCTTATCGTTTTTCGCAAAACGCTTCTCAATTTCGGCAAGGAAATCTTTAGCCTTAGTAATCCCTTCGGATTCTATGCCCCTGAAGGCTTCCGGAACGCCGCGCTTAATGATCATAAGACTCATGCGATTTGAACGCTCTCACTTCTCATGCTCCTTCTTTGCATCAGGAGTGCTATCCGCATTGAGAGGTTGGGGTTGTTCAGTTCTTAATGCATAGTCAAGATCCATGCAGCCAAGAACAATTAATATGTTCTCTTTCCAAACCTTGAAGTTTGTCCCATTTAGCATGGGAATTGAGTTGATGTTAGCAGAAATTGTTGCAGCAGATGCATTAGCTGAAATAAAACAAAAATGCTCACATCAATAACCATAATCAATAAAATTCAAATAATGACAATCCCCATCCAAGATACCGGCACAACATTAATATCAAGTCTTTGGACAGTAATATTAACTTGTAAGTGATACCTTGTTGCAATGATCAAACATTGACAATAACTCATGTCAAATAATGAAACTATCTTTGGATCGATTCATTATTCACATGTAAACCTTATAATTGTCACACGCTTATCATCGCAGATGTGTATACAGTCTAAATAAATATTAACCTTCCTTTGGGCCGATTAAATATTTACACGAAAGCATACACACAAACATCTCACATTCCTCATGAACAATCTACACAAGAGAGGTTACTTTGGCAACTTCTTGTTTCAATTAATCAATTGGAGTGAGAGACAACCTTAATACCTTAGTGTCATAATATTTGAATTAAATAATTGATTAAAAAACCGAAATAGATTTAAATTAAAAATTTAATTTAAATCAACTGAATTTCCAAAAACTTAATTGGGGTCTCACAGCTTAATTAGGGCCCATAACTTAATTGAATAAATTAAGTATACCAAAGTGGACCCATGAAAAGCCGAGGCTTAACCATAATGAACACGAAGTTCCCTTAACTTCGAACGCGAGGTTCGACTGTATTGAGTACGAGACTCACTTAAGCACGAACGCGAGGTTCGTCTGAAAATGAACGAACGCGAGGTTCGTTTGATAAAAGAACGCGAGGTTCAACTTGGGAACGAACGCGAGGTTCGTTTAAAAATGAACACGAGGTTCGTCTGAAGTTCGAACGCGAAGTTCGTCTGAAGTACGAACGCGAGGTTCGTCTGAAGTTCGAACGCGAGGCTCGACTGAAGCACGAACGCGAGGTTCGTCTGAAGTACGAACGCGAGGTTCGTCTGAAGTTCGAACGCGAGGTTCGTCTGAAGTACGAACGCGAGGTTCGTCTGAAGTACGAACGCGAGGTTCGTCTGAAGTACGAACGCGAGGTTCGTCTGAAGTACGAACGCGAGGTTCGTCTGAAGTACGAACGCGAGGTTCGTCTGAAGTACGAACGCGAGGTTCGTCTGAAGTACGAACGCGAGGTTCGTCTGAAGTACGAACGCGAGGTTCGTCTGAAGTACGAACGCGAGGTTCGTCTGAAGTACGAACGCGAGGTTCGTCTGAAGTACGAACGCGAGGTTCGTCTGAAGTACGAACGCGAGGTTCGTCTGAAGTACGAACGCGAGGTTCGTCTGAAGTACGAACGCGAGGTTCGTCTGAAGTACGAACGCGAGGTTCGTCTGAAGTACGAACGCGAGGTTCGTCTGAAGTACGAACGCGAGGTTCGTCTGAAGTACGAACGCGAGGTTCGTCTGAAGTACGAACGCGAGGTTCGTCTGAAGTACGAACGCGAGGTTCGTCTGAAGTTCGAACGCGAGGTTCGTCTGAAGTACGAACGCGAGGTTCGTCTGAAGTACGAACGCGAGGTTCGTCTGAAGTACGAACGCGAGGTTCGTCTGAAGTACGAACGCGAGGTTCGTCTGAAGTTCGAACGCGAGGTTCGTCTGAAGTACGAACGCGAGGTTCGTCTGAAGTTCGAACGCGAGGTTCGTCTGAAGTACGAACGCGAGGTTCGTCTGAAGTACGAACGCGAGGTTCGTCTGAAGTACGAACGCGAGGTTCGTCTGAAGTACGAACGCGAGGTTCGTCTGAAGTACGAACGCGAGGTTCGTCTGAAGTACGAACGCGAGGTTCGTCTGAAGTACGAACGCGAGGTTCGTCTGAAGTTCGAACGCGAGGTTCGTCTGAAGTACGAACGCGAGGTTCGTCTGAAGTTCGAACGCGAGGTTCGTCTGAAGTACGAACGCGAGGTTCGTCTGAAGTTCGAACGCGAGGTTCGTCTGAAGTACGAACGCGAGGTTCGTCTGAAGTACGAACGCGAGGTTCGTCTGAAGTACGAACGCGAGGTTCGTCTGAAGTACGAACGCGAGGTTCGTCTGAAGTACGAACGCGAGGTTCGTCTGAAGTACGAACGCGAGGTTCGTCTGAAGTACGAACGCGAGGTTCGTCTGAAGTACGAACGCGAGGTTCGTCTGAAGTACGAACGCGAGGTTCGTCTGAAGTACGAACGCGAGGTTCGTCTGAAGTACGAACGCGAGGTTCGTCTGAAGTACGAACGCGAGGTTCGTCTGAAGTACGAACGCGAGGTTCGTCTGAAGTACGAACGCGAGGTTCGTCTGAAGTACGAACGCGAGGTTCGTCTGAAGTACGAACGCGAGGTTCGTCTGAAGTACGAACGCGAGGTTCGTCTGAAGTACGAACGCGAGGTTCGTCTGAAGTACGAACGCGAGGTTCGTCTGAAGTACGAACGCGAGGTTCGTCTGAAGTACGAACGCGAGGTTCGTCTGAAGTACGAACGCGAGGTTCGTCTGAAGTACGAACGCGAGGTTCGTCTGAAGTACGAACGCGAGGTTCGTCTGAAGTACGAACGCGAGGTTCGTCTGAAGTACGAACGCGAGGTTCGTCTGAAGTACGAACGCGAGGTTCGTCTGAAGTTCGAACGCGAGGTTCGTCTGAAGTACGAACGCGAGGTTCGTCTGAAGTTCGAACGCGAGGTTCGTCTGAAGTACGAACGCGAGGTTCGTCTGAAGTACGAACGCGAGGTTCGTCTGAAGTACGAACGCGAGGTTCGTCTGAAGTACGAACGCGAGGTTCGTCTGAAGTACGAACGCGAGGTTCGTCTGAAGTACGAACGCGAGGTTCGTCTGAAGTACGAACGCGAGGTTCGTCTGAAGTTCGAACGCGAGGTTCGTCTGAAGTACGAACGCGAGGTTCGTCTGAAGTTCGAACGCGAGGTTCGTCTGAAGTACGAACGCGAGGTTCGTCTGAAGTTCGAACGCGAGGTTCGTCTGAAGTACGAACGCGAGGTTCGTCTGAAGTACGAACGCGAGGTTCGTCTGAAGTACGAACGCGAGGTTCGTCTGAAGTACGAACGCGAGGTTCGTCTGAAGTACGAACGCGAGGTTCGTCTGAAGTACGAACGCGAGGTTCGTCTGAAGTTCGAACGCGAGGTTCGTCTGAAGTACGAACGCGAGGTTCGTCTGAAGTACGAACGCGAGGTTCGTCTGAAGTACGAACGCGAGGTTCGTCTGAAGTACGAACGCGAGGTTCGTCTGAAGTACGAACGCGAGGTTCGTCTGAAGTACGAACGCGAGGTTCGTCTGAAGTACGAACGCGAGGTTCGTCTGAAGTACGAACGCGAGGTTCGTCTGAAGTACGAACGCGAGGTTCGTCTGAAGTACGAACGCGAGGTTCGTCTGAAGTACGAACGCGAGGTTCGTCTGAAGTACGAACGCGAGGTTCGTCTGAAGTACGAACGCGAGGTTCGTCTGAAGTACGAACGCGAGGTTCGTCTGAAGTACGAACGCGAGGTTCGTCTGAAGTACGAACGCGAGGTTCGTCTGAAGTACGAACGCGAGGTTCGTCTGAAGTACGAACGCGAGGTTCGTCTGAAGTACGAACGCGAGGTTCGTCTGAAGTACGAACGCGAGGTTCGTCTGAAGTTCGAACGCGAGGTTCGTCTGAAGTACGAACGCGAGGTTCGTCTGAAGTACGAACGCGAGGTTCGTCTGAAGTTCGAACGCGAGGTTCGTCTGAAGTACGAACGCGAGGTTCGTCTGAAGTACGAACGCGAGGTTCGTCTGAAGTACGAACGCGAGGTTCGTCTGAAGTACGAACGCGAGGTTCGTCTGAAGTACGAACGCGAGGTTCGTCTGAAGTACGAACGCGAGGTTCGTCTGAAGTACGAACGCGAGGTTCGTCTGAAGTTCGAACGCGAGGTTCGTCTGAAGTACGAACGCGAGGTTCGTCTGAAGTACGAACGCGAGGTTCGTCTGAAGTTCGAACGCGAGGTTCGTCTGAAGTACGAACGCGAGGTTCGTCTGAAGTACGAACGCGAGGTTCGTCTGAAGTACGAACGCGAGGTTCGTCTGAAGTACGAACGCGAGGTTCGTCTGAAGTACGAACGCGAGGTTCGTCTGAAGTACGAACGCGAGGTTCGTCTGAAGTACGAACGCGAGGTTCGTCTGAAGTTCGAACGCGAGGTTCGTCTGAAGTACGAACGCGAGGTTCGTCTGAAGTACGAACGCGAGGTTCGTCTGAAGTACGAACGCGAGGTTCGTCTGAAGTACGAACGCGAGGTTCGTCTGAAGTACGAACGCGAGGTTCGTCTGAAGTACGAACGCGAGGTTCGTCTGAAGTACGAACGCGAGGTTCGTCTGAAGTACGAACGCGAGGTTCGTCTGAAGTACGAACGCGAGGTTCGTCTGAAGTACGAACGCGAGGTTCGTCTGAAGTACGAACGCGAGGTTCGTCTGAAGTACGAACGCGAGGTTCGTCTGAAGTACGAACGCGAGGTTCGTCTGAAGTACGAACGCGAGGTTCGTCTGAAGTACGAACGCGAGGTTCGTCTGAAGTACGAACGCGAGGTTCGTCTGAAGTACGAACGCGAGGTTCGTCTGAAGTACGAACGCGAGGTTCGTCTGAAGTACGAACGCGAGGTTCGTCTGAAGTACGAACGCGAGGTTCGTCTGAAGTACGAACGCGAGGTTCGTCTGAAGTACGAACGCGAGGTTCGTCTGAAGTACGAACGCGAGGTTCGTCTGAAGTTCGAACGCGAGGTTCGTCTGAAGTACGAACGCGAGGTTCGTCTGAAGTTCGAACGCGAGGTTCGTCTGAAGTACGAACGCGAGGTTCGTCTGAAGTACGAACGCGAGGTTCGTCTGAAGTACGAACGCGAGGTTCGTCTGAAGTACGAACGCGAGGTTCGTCTGAAGTACGAACGCGAGGTTCGTCTGAAGTACGAACGCGAGGTTCGTCTGAAGTACGAACGCGAGGTTCGTCTGAAGTTCGAACGCGAGGTTCGTCTGAAGTACGAACGCGAGGTTCGTCTGAAGTTCGAACGCGAGGTTCGTCTGAAGTACGAACGCGAGGTTCGTCTGAAGTTCGAACGCGAGGTTCGTCTGAAGTACGAACGCGAGGTTCGTCTGAAGTACGAACGCGAGGTTCGTCTGAAGTACGAACGCGAGGTTCGTCTGAAGTACGAACGCGAGGTTCGTCTGAAGTACGAACGCGAGGTTCGTCTGAAGTACGAACGCGAGGTTCGTCTGAAGTACGAACGCGAGGTTCGTCTGAAGTACGAACGCGAGGTTCGTCTGAAGTTCGAACGCGAGGTTCGTCTGAAGTACGAACGCGAGGTTCGTCTGAAGTACGAACGCGAGGTTCGTCTGAAGTACGAACGCGAGGTTCGTCTGAAGTACGAACGCGAGGTTCGTCTGAAGTACGAACGCGAGGTTCGTCTGAAGTACGAACGCGAGGTTCGTCTGAAGTACGAACGCGAGGTTCGTCTGAAGTACGAACGCGAGGTTCGTCTGAAGTACGAACGCGAGGTTCGTCTGAAGTACGAACGCGAGGTTCGTCTGAAGTACGAACGCGAGGTTCGTCTGAAGTACGAACGCGAGGTTCGTCTGAAGTACGAACGCGAGGTTCGTCTGAAGTACGAACGCGAGGTTCGTCTGAAGTACGAACGCGAGGTTCGTCTGAAGTACGAACGCGAGGTTCGTCTGAAGTACGAACGCGAGGTTCGTCTGAAGTACGAACGCGAGGTTCGTCTGAAGTTCGAACGCGAGGTTCGTCTGAAGTACGAACGCGAGGTTCGTCTGAAGTTCGAACGCGAGGTTCGTCTGAAGTACGAACGCGAGGTTCGTCTGAAGTACGAACGCGAGGTTCGTCTGAAGTACGAACGCGAGGTTCGTCTGAAGTACGAACGCGAGGTTCGTCTGAAGTACGAACGCGAGGTTCGTCTGAAGTACGAACGCGAGGTTCGTCTGAAGTACGAACGCGAGGTTCGTCTGAAGTACGAACGCGAGGTTCGTCTGAAGTACGAACGCGAGGTTCGTCTGAAGTTCGAACGCGAGGTTCGTCTGAAGTACGAACGCGAGGTTCGTCTGAAGTTCGAACGCGAGGTTCGTCTGAAGTACGAACGCGAGGTTCGTCTGAAGTACGAACGCGAGGTTCGTCTGAAGTACGAACGCGAGGTTCGTCTGAAGTACGAACGCGAGGTTCGTCTGAAGTACGAACGCGAGGTTCGTCTGAAGTACGAACGCGAGGTTCGTCTGAAGTACGAACGCGAGGTTCGTCTGAAGTTCGAACGCGAGGTTCGTCTGAAGTACGAACGCGAGGTTCGTCTGAAGTACGAACGCGAGGTTCGTCTGAAGTACGAACGCGAGGTTCGTCTGAAGTACGAACGCGAGGTTCGTCTGAAGTACGAACGCGAGGTTCGTCTGAAGTACGAACGCGAGGTTCGTCTGAAGTACGAACGCGAGGTTCGTCTGAAGTACGAACGCGAGGTTCGTCTGAAGTACGAACGCGAGGTTCGTCTGAAGTACGAACGCGAGGTTCGTCTGAAGTACGAACGCGAGGTTCGTCTGAAGTACGAACGCGAGGTTCGTCTGAAGTACGAACGCGAGGTTCGTCTGAAGTACGAACGCGAGGTTCGTCTGAAGTACGAACGCGAGGTTCGTCTGAAGTACGAACGCGAGGTTCGTCTGAAGTACGAACGCGAGGTTCGTCTGAAGTACGAACGCGAGGTTCGTCTGAAGTACGAACGCGAGGTTCGTCTGAAGTACGAACGCGAGGTTCGTCTGAAGTACGAACGCGAGGTTCGTCTGAAGTACGAACGCGAGGTTCGTCTGAAGTACGAACGCGAGGTTCGTCTGAAGTTCGAACGCGAGGTTCGTCTGAAGTACGAACGCGAGGTTCGTCTGAAGTTCGAACGCGAGGTTCGTCTGAAGTACGAACGCGAGGTTCGTCTGAAGTACGAACGCGAGGTTCGTCTGAAGTACGAACGCGAGGTTCGTCTGAAGTACGAACGCGAGGTTCGTCTGAAGTACGAACGCGAGGTTCGTCTGAAGTACGAACGCGAGGTTCGTCTGAAGTACGAACGCGAGGTTCGTCTGAAGTTCGAACGCGAGGTTCGTCTGAAGTACGAACGCGAGGTTCGTCTGAAGTTCGAACGCGAGGTTCGTCTGAAGTACGAACGCGAGGTTCGTCTGAAGTTCGAACGCGAGGTTCGTCTGAAGTACGAACGCGAGGTTCGTCTGAAGTACGAACGCGAGGTTCGTCTGAAGTACGAACGCGAGGTTCGTCTGAAGTACGAACGCGAGGTTCGTCTGAAGTACGAACGCGAGGTTCGTCTGAAGTACGAACGCGAGGTTCGTCTGAAGTACGAACGCGAGGTTCGTCTGAAGTACGAACGCGAGGTTCGTCTGAAGTTCGAACGCGAGGTTCGTCTGAAGTACGAACGCGAGGTTCGTCTGAAGTACGAACGCGAGGTTCGTCT
Organism: Asparagus officinalis; assembly: GCF_001876935.1. Classification (NCBI taxonomy): domain Eukaryota; kingdom Viridiplantae; phylum Streptophyta; class Magnoliopsida; order Asparagales; family Asparagaceae; genus Asparagus; species Asparagus officinalis. The sequence continues at coordinate 8,082 of NW_017973525.1, forward strand.
GAAGTACGAACGCGAGGTTCGTCTGAAGTACGAACGCGAGGTTCGTCTGAAGTACGAACGCGAGGTTCGTCTGAAGTACGAACGCGAGGTTCGTCTGAAGTACGAACGCGAGGTTCGTCTGAAGTACGAACGCGAGGTTCGTCTGAAGTACGAACGCGAGGTTCGTCTGAAGTACGAACGCGAGGTTCGTCTGAAGTACGAACGCGAGGTTCGTCTGAAGTACGAACGCGAGGTTCGTCTGAAGTACGAACGCGAGGTTCGTCTGAAGTACGAACGCGAGGTTCGTCTGAAGTACGAACGCGAGGTTCGTCTGAAGTACGAACGCGAGGTTCGTCTGAAGTACGAACGCGAGGTTCGTCTGAAGTACGAACGCGAGGTTCGTCTGAAGTTCGAACGCGAGGTTCGTCTGAAGTACGAACGCGAGGTTCGTCTGAAGTTCGAACGCGAGGTTCGTCTGAAGTACGAACGCGAGGTTCGTCTGAAGTACGAACGCGAGGTTCGTCTGAAGTACGAACGCGAGGTTCGTCTGAAGTACGAACGCGAGGTTCGTCTGAAGTACGAACGCGAGGTTCGTCTGAAGTACGAACGCGAGGTTCGTCTGAAGTACGAACGCGAGGTTCGTCTGAAGTACGAACGCGAGGTTCGTCTGAAGTACGAACGCGAGGTTCGTCTGAAGTTCGAACGCGAGGTTCGTCTGAAGTACGAACGCGAGGTTCGTCTGAAGTTCGAACGCGAGGTTCGTCTGAAGTACGAACGCGAGGTTCGTCTGAAGTACGAACGCGAGGTTCGTCTGAAGTACGAACGCGAGGTTCGTCTGAAGTACGAACGCGAGGTTCGTCTGAAGTACGAACGCGAGGTTCGTCTGAAGTACGAACGCGAGGTTCGTCTGAAGTACGAACGCGAGGTTCGTCTGAAGTTCGAACGCGAGGTTCGTCTGAAGTACGAACGCGAGGTTCGTCTGAAGTACGAACGCGAGGTTCGTCTGAAGTACGAACGCGAGGTTCGTCTGAAGTACGAACGCGAGGTTCGTCTGAAGTACGAACGCGAGGTTCGTCTGAAGTACGAACGCGAGGTTCGTCTGAAGTACGAACGCGAGGTTCGTCTGAAGTACGAACGCGAGGTTCGTCTGAAGTACGAACGCGAGGTTCGTCTGAAGTACGAACGCGAGGTTCGTCTGAAGTACGAACGCGAGGTTCGTCTGAAGTACGAACGCGAGGTTCGTCTGAAGTACGAACGCGAGGTTCGTCTGAAGTACGAACGCGAGGTTCGTCTGAAGTACGAACGCGAGGTTCGTCTGAAGTACGAACGCGAGGTTCGTCTGAAGTACGAACGCGAGGTTCGTCTGAAGTACGAACGCGAGGTTCGTCTGAAGTACGAACGCGAGGTTCGTCTGAAGTACGAACGCGAGGTTCGTCTGAAGTACGAACGCGAGGTTCGTCTGAAGTACGAACGCGAGGTTCGTCTGAAGTACGAACGCGAGGTTCGTCTGAAGTTCGAACGCGAGGTTCGTCTGAAGTACGAACGCGAGGTTCGTCTGAAGTTCGAACGCGAGGTTCGTCTGAAGTACGAACGCGAGGTTCGTCTGAAGTACGAACGCGAGGTTCGTCTGAAGTACGAACGCGAGGTTCGTCTGAAGTACGAACGCGAGGTTCGTCTGAAGTACGAACGCGAGGTTCGTCTGAAGTACGAACGCGAGGTTCGTCTGAAGTACGAACGCGAGGTTCGTCTGAAGTTCGAACGCGAGGTTCGTCTGAAGTACGAACGCGAGGTTCGTCTGAAGTTCGAACGCGAGGTTCGTCTGAAGTACGAACGCGAGGTTCGTCTGAAGTTCGAACGCGAGGTTCGTCTGAAGTACGAACGCGAGGTTCGTCTGAAGTACGAACGCGAGGTTCGTCTGAAGTACGAACGCGAGGTTCGTCTGAAGTACGAACGCGAGGTTCGTCTGAAGTACGAACGCGAGGTTCGTCTGAAGTACGAACGCGAGGTTCGTCTGAAGTACGAACGCGAGGTTCGTCTGAAGTACGAACGCGAGGTTCGTCTGAAGTTCGAACGCGAGGTTCGTCTGAAGTACGAACGCGAGGTTCGTCTGAAGTACGAACGCGAGGTTCGTCTGAAGTACGAACGCGAGGTTCGTCTGAAGTACGAACGCGAGGTTCGTCTGAAGTACGAACGCGAGGTTCGTCTGAAGTACGAACGCGAGGTTCGTCTGAAGTACGAACGCGAGGTTCGTCTGAAGTACGAACGCGAGGTTCGTCTGAAGTACGAACGCGAGGTTCGTCTGAAGTACGAACGCGAGGTTCGTCTGAAGTACGAACGCGAGGTTCGTCTGAAGTACGAACGCGAGGTTCGTCTGAAGTACGAACGCGAGGTTCGTCTGAAGTACGAACGCGAGGTTCGTCTGAAGTACGAACGCGAGGTTCGTCTGAAGTACGAACGCGAGGTTCGTCTGAAGTACGAACGCGAGGTTCGTCTGAAGTACGAACGCGAGGTTCGTCTGAAGTTCGAACGCGAGGTTCGTCTGAAGTACGAACGCGAGGTTCGTCTGAAGTTCGAACGCGAGGTTCGTCTGAAGTACGAACGCGAGGTTCGTCTGAAGTACGAACGCGAGGTTCGTCTGAAGTACGAACGCGAGGTTCGTCTGAAGTACGAACGCGAGGTTCGTCTGAAGTACGAACGCGAGGTTCGTCTGAAGTACGAACGCGAGGTTCGTCTGAAGTACGAACGCGAGGTTCGTCTGAAGTACGAACGCGAGGTTCGTCTGAAGTACGAACGCGAGGTTCGTCTGAAGTTCGAACGCGAGGTTCGTCTGAAGTACGAACGCGAGGTTCGTCTGAAGTTCGAACGCGAGGTTCGTCTGAAGTACGAACGCGAGGTTCGTCTGAAGTACGAACGCGAGGTTCGTCTGAAGTACGAACGCGAGGTTCGTCTGAAGTACGAACGCGAGGTTCGTCTGAAGTACGAACGCGAGGTTCGTCTGAAGTACGAACGCGAGGTTCGTCTGAAGTACGAACGCGAGGTTCGTCTTGAACGCGATGTTCACCTTAGAACGAACGCGAGGTTCGTTAAAATTGAGCTTGACGCTCACCTGAGTTGAACGCGAGGTTCACCTTAGAACGAACGCGAGGTTCGTTAAAATTGAGCTTGACGCTCACCTGAGTTGAACGCGAGGTTCACCTTAGAACGAACGCGAGGTTCGTTAAAATTGAGCTTGACGCTCACCTGAGTTGAACGCGAGGTTCACCTTAGAACGAACGCGAGGTTCGTTAAAATTGAGCTTGACGCTCACCTGAGTTGAACGCGAGGTTCACCTTAGAACGAACGCGAGGTTCGTTAAAATTGAGCTTGACGCTCACCTGAGTTGAACGCGAGGTTCACCTTAGAACGAACGCGAGGTTCGTTGAGCGCGAAGCTCGGTTAAAATTGAACGAACGCGAGGTTCGTTTGAGGTAACCACCTCCTTAATTTTCGCCATGAACCCTTAGGGTTTCAAACTGAAACCGCCGCCGCCAAACCCAAAAAATTCTTCGATTTTTATTTTCAAAACCAGATCCAGAATCGGAAAAAATTTCTTGATCCAGATCCAAGAAAAATTGAAGAAAAAATCAAAGGAAAATCCAAAAAATGCTTCGGCTGTTATATTGTAAGTCGGGGGATTTGATTATTGGATTTATCCCCCCTACTGTCAATCGTCTCCTTGATAGTTTGTTTTCATCTGAAATACTTGAAGTTTGTTTACCTCGACACTAATATTTATATTGATTTTTGGTTGCTACCCCTTCCGCAGGCTGCAATAGTAATTCCTGTTTATGCGATTTGAACAATATTCATGTGTTCTTTCCTTTTGAAATAAAGTATCTGGGTACTTGAATCTGTAAATATCAACAAACCTGTGTGTGGTATATATACTGGTATTGGTGGCACGATTCTGCCTTAGTTATGTTCTCTTTTTGTTCACAACATAGATTTCTTGTTTTTCACATATTTAGATGCAGCTAGTTGTTGTCCTGTTCTACTCTCTCAATCTTTAACATCCGTATGGTCTTGAAACTACTAGTACAACTATCAATATCCGGTGTAAATTTTACCTGCCGTGATCTCATCTATAAGAATTGAGAGAATTAGACCCTCTTTAATTATCACATAAGTAGAGAGAATCCAGATCCGAAAAATACAGTTGCTTCTCTAATTACATCAAAATATGCAAAAGCAACATCTAAATATGCAGAAACAAAAATCACTCTAGTTCTTTCTCTAATGTGCCTCAAAAGAGTATAGTTTGCTTCGAACTCGAAGGGTAAAATATTTGGGAAAACCTGTTGACAGTAAAAAGTTTATTGTTCTGTTGAATTTCGTGATAGCTGTTATATCAAGTTTTGCTCATTAGTACCTGAATTAACTTAAGTTTCATCAGCTTAATATTCTGTTCTTTTCTCAGAAACAGTGCCTATAGCTTGGGATCTCATGCAAATATTATTATGATAAGTATCAAGAGTTTTGAGAAATGAAAAAAAGAGAAAAAAAAGAAAAAAAAGAAAAGAAAAATGAGCTATTTGTTTTGCAGTAAGCAAGCTGACGTACCAAAAACAACCTGATTATTACTACAAGTAAAGTTTCTTTCACTTATAACCGAACGTACCACCCAAATACTATTAGGCTCCGTTTGGCAAATGGTTAATGAAAAGGGATTAAGGAAAAGGATTAACATAGTTAGCCAATTCGATAATCCGAAGGACTAAATTATTAACCCGTTATATAAGTTTTATTTTAGTCATTGTGATCAGTTTTAGTGTTTGGGAATAACAATGATTTTGACTATTTTCTTTATAATTAGAAGGGTTAACTCTTAATCCTTCTAAATAGGATATTAGTAAACTCCTCATTTTGAGGGGTTAACTCATTATAATCCATCTAAAGGGGTTAGCTTAACCCTTCTATATTTTTTATGTTTGGCAAATTATGGAGGGTTAACTCACTTTAACCATTGTATAGATTTTTTATGTTCGGCGGGTTAAGAAGGGGTTAAGTCTCCTTAACCCCTCACTTAACCCTTTGCCAAACGGTACCTTAGCGTTTTTAATATTTGATAAAAGTTAACTGTGGTGATTCTTAATAGGGTGCTGCTATATGGACCCCAAATAGGGAACCCAAGGGGGGACATGTGAGGTGTCCCCCTCGGAATGCATGATGCACTGTTCATGCATTTAGAGGGGGACACCTCACCTGCCCCCTGTTTCCCTTATTTGGGGTCCCTGAGGCATTTTTGTTCTTAATATTACATTCGTCATCAGATTTTGTTGACGTGACAATGATCTGGCACTGTCATGTTTAGCAAAAAAATTAGTGAAATCACAAGTTCAACATACACGTTTGTATGAAACTTACAACTAATTTTTGCTAACGTGTCAGCCACGTGATCTCGTCAACAATATTTTACAGAAGTTTGCAAAAAAGAACATAGATTGATGACAATGATAATATTAATGACTGTGTGGTTGATGATTTCTAAATATTAATGATCCGAAACGATACTTTGGCTAGCACATAAGGGGCCTACAACAAAGTTTTGCCAAAAATCTATATGCATTATTAGATTATCCATCATTATTTTAAGTCTAATTTCTAGTTAAGTCCAATTTGATTTATGTTAAGTCTAAATTTACAGAAAATCCTCAGCATTAAAAAACAACAAATTATACTCAACCCTAATAACTTACACTAAACTCTCAACAAACCTAGATCTACCCTAACAAGCAAAAATTAGGATATATAAGCAACGCTAAAACGAGTGAGTGTTTATAAGTGCAAGTTTTGAAAACTCCATTAAGAGTATATAAGTGCTGACACAAACAAGTGAGGGTATATAAGTGCAAAATAGAGAAAACTAGACGATATTTAAGTGCAATTAAGCCATTCGAAATTAGTCACTCAAATCATTTAAATTGCTACTACATCCTCCGAAGTATCCTAATTTGTAAATTCAATGATTCAAGGGTGGGAGTCAACAGGGACTACCATCGCAACAATACTAGCAAATACTTTGCATAAACCCTAGAAACCCCCCACCGCCGCCTCTTTTGGCACCGCCGCCTCTTTTGGCACCGCCGCCGACGCCACCGTCAGCGCCTCTGCCGACTAGATTCCAAGTCCCCCGCCGCCGTCGAGCTCTGTTCCAATCTCCGTCGTTGCTTCTCTCAAAAGGTACTCTGCTTCCCTCTTTGTTAACTTCTGTCCTGGTTCAATTTGTAGCTGTAGATTCGCCCTAGACGCTTTTAGGGTTTGAATTCATTCTTTGTTGGTATACGATCAGATTGTGTTTGTTTGGGTAGACCCCCTAGAGGAACTCAAGTTTGAGTTTATATTGAAACCTCTAGAGGTCTGAATTTTGTCAACTATTATTCATGAATATTTATATATATATTAAAAATTCACACATGTGCAATTTCGCGTAATCCGATCAGTTGTCGCATAATCTGATTAACCATGTTTTTAAAACCTTGCCACTTACATCCTAACATGATATGCATGTTTAAATTCTAAGTTTCTTGTTGTTCTTTTCTGCTAAATCAGAGTGAGCGTCGAAGATATGAGAATGTGTATATGGAGCAGCATTTAGGTTAAATATGGGGTAACTTACAATGAGTTCGTCTGTGTGGATCGTGTTAGATCTAAATCAAAACTTGAGATCTAAAACCATATAGCCATGATTAATTCAAAGAGATTAACAATAATCAAAAGAGCGGAAGCTTATACCTGAATCCATGGATGAAATCTTGATTTGGGTTTTTGATGATCTTCTAACCTTAGGGTTTCTCTAAATCCGAATTTCTCTAGCTAGATGGGGGTGTAGAGAATTAGAGAATGTAACCCTAGGTTAGGGACCATAACCCCTTATTTATAGATGTTGTACTTTTGTAATTTAGCCCCTCAATAAATCACAATTACAACCTGGTATCTGCACATATAACCCCATGATTATATTTAAATACCCATTAACCCAACTTAATTGATCACTTTAGTGGGTTATCCTGAAAGATAGCAATACACATTGATTAATCATATGTGCCCACAAATAGATTTATTAGATTAAATCCAACAATCTCCCACTTGGGCACCATATGATTCCTTAAACTGTGTATAACCTTATGAGCTCAAAAATTGCTATCACTGAAATGGTATTTCCGAACAATCTCGTCCATTGACTATATCAATATAGGATCAAAGCGGCCTTCGTCACATTTATCGTGACTCGACCCATCAATGGTCACATATACCAATACAATCAAACGACATAGATCAATCATGGATGTGCAGCATGAAAATTACATGCAATGTGATCAGTACATGTCTATTTTCAACTGGTCCTCCTTAGTGAGGTCAAAACCAAACATAATGTAACAGAGTGTCTTAACTGAATACTTTATTCTGATCAGACAATACAACCAAACATAAAGCACCACAAATACAAACTCCCACTAAAACATAATATCCTCAAATAATACCACACCCATATGAGCAGTATGCTCATGAAAGACCTTAGGTGGCAATCCCTTAGTAAGAGGATCAGCTATCATGGAGTTTGTCCCAATGTGCTCTATGGATATCTGTCCACTCTGTACCCTTTCTTTCACAACCAGGAACTTAATGTCAATATGTTTTGACTTAGTTGAGCTCCTGTTGTTATTGGAATACATTACTGCAGATTTATTGTCACAATATAGCCTTAGTGGTCTTTCAACATTTTCCAAAATGCGCAGTCCCGTGACAAAATTTCGCAGCCATATTCCCTGATTGGATGCCTCATAGCAAGCTACAAATTCTGCTGCCATAGTGGAGGAAGCTACTAGTGTTTGTTTGACACTTTTCCATGATATAGCTCCTCCTGCTAACATATAAATGTAGCCTGATGTAGACTTCCTGCTATCTTGGCATCCAGCAAAATCAGAGTCCGAATACCCAATGACCTCTAATTTCTCTGATTTTCTGTATGTGAGCATGTAATCTTTTGTTTTCTGAAGATACCTCATAACCCTTTTGACTGCTATCCAATGATCCATACCAGGGTTGCTTAAGTATCTGCCTAACATCCCAACAATGTACGCAATATCCGGACGCGTACATACCTGAGCATACATTAGACTTCCTACAGCCGAAGCATAAGGAATCTTCTGCATTTCCTGAATTTCAAGGTTACCTTTAGGGCACTGATTGAGACTAAACTTGTCTCCTTTAGCAACAGGGGTGTCACCTGGTCTGCAATCTTGCATGCCAAACCTTTTAAGTACCTTATCGATATAGCTCTTTTGTGATAATCCAAGAATACCCCGAGAGCGATCTCGATGTATCTGGATCCCTAATATAAAAGAGGCGTCCCCAAGATCTTTCATCTCAAAATTCTTTGATAGAAATCTCTTGGTTTCGTGCAACATGCCTATATCATTAGTGGCAAGCAAGATGTCATCGACATACAGAACCAGAAAAATATACTTACTCCCACTGAACTTGTGATATACACAGTCATCAACAATGTTCATCTCAAAACCGAACGAGATAACTATTTGTTGAAACTTATGATACCATTGACGAGGAGCTTGCTTGAGTCCATAGATGGATTTCCTTAATTTGCAAACCATATTCTTTGGGTCTCCTGACACAAAGTTTTCTGGTTGCACCATATAAATCATCTCATCAATGTCTCCATTGAGAAATGCAGTCTTAACATCCATCTGATGTAACTCAAGATCATAATGAGCAACAAGTGCCATGATTATTCTGAAAGAGTCTTTCGATGAAACCGGAGAGAAAGTCTCTGTATAATCAATGCCTTCCTTTTGAGTATAGCCTTTAGCCACAAGACGTGCCTTATACCTCTCCACATTACCGTTTGCATCCCGCTTGGTTTTAAAAATCCATTTACAACCAATTGGTTTTGCACCTTCTGGTAATGGGACAAGTTCCCAAACCTTATTGTCTTGCATAGACTTGTACTCTTCATTCATGGCATCAATCCACTGTTGAGAGTTAGAACTTTTCATGGCCTGAGAGAAGTTGATTGGATCATCTTCTAACATTCCACTACTTTCCTCATGTTCTTGGAGAAATACAATATAATCATCCGGAATAGCATTTCTCCTTTCTCTCGTGGATCTCCTTAATGGCACTGGTTCTTGAGGTTGTTGAGTTTGTTCTTCTGGAACAGGGAGTTGTTCAACATTATCATCTTGAGGTTCCGGATTTACTTCTTGAGCAACAACAGGTATAGGAACCTGAATATTGTCAAAAGTAACTGTATGGATTGGATCTGAAGCCAATTCCTCCTCAAAACTAATGTCTCTAACCTTATTTCTCCCCCCAAACTCAACATCCTCAAAGAATGTTGCTGTTCCCGTCTCAAAAATATTCCTTATAGTGGGATCATAAAACTTATAGCCCCTAGAGCGTTCAGAGTATCCAATAAAGTAGCTGCTAACTGTTTTGGAGTCCAATTTCTTTTCATTTGGCCTATAAGGCCTTGCCTCAGCTGGACATCCCCAAATATGTAAATGCTTTAAACTGGGCTTTCGACCAGTCCAAAGCTCATAAGGTGTTTTAGCAACTGCTTTACTTGGTACTCTATTCAGAATGTAAGCTGCTGTCTTAAGTGCTTCTCCCCAGAGTGACTCTGGTAAAGAAGAATGAGCAATCATACTTCTTACCATATCCTTAAGAGTCCTGTTTCGTCTTTCAGCTACACCATTCATGCTAGGTGAACCCGGCATAGTGTACTGTGGGACGATACCACATTCCTCTAGGTATCTAGCAAATGGTCCTGGACGTTGTTCACCTGAACCATCATATCTACCGTAGTACTCACCACCACGATCAGATCTAACGGTTTTAATTCTTCTATTGAGTTGATTCTCAACTTCAGCTTTATAGGCTTTGAACATGTCCAGAGACTCAGATTTTTCATGAATAAGATATAGGTGCCCATAACGTGAGTAATCGTCTATGAATGATATAAAATATTGTTGACCATTCCAGGATTCCGTAGGGAATGGCCCACAAATATCCGTATGTATCAATTCTAAGACATCCGAAGATCTGTTGGCACCTAATCTTTTCACTTTGGTCTGTTTTCCCTTGATACATTCAACACATACGTCGAAGTCCGAAAAATCAAGGGAATCCAAAATGCCATCAGACACAAGACGCTCAATTCTACCTTTTGAGATATGACCTAAGCGCTTATGCCATAATGTCGCCGAATTTTCCTTATTTAATTTACGCTTAGTACCACGTGATTCCACATGCAAGGATTCATTGTAAGAAGCAATTGTATCAAGCAAATATAGGTTGTCATAAATATTCAAATAACCGGTTCCCACAACATTTGAATTAAAAGATAAACTGAATTGATTGTTTCCAAATGAACAAGAATAACCTGATTTGTCCAATACAGAAACTGAAATCAAATTCCGTCTAAAAGACGATACTACAAAAGTATCTTTTAAGTCCAAATAAGAATCAGTTCCTAACAACAACCTAAAGTGCCCAATTGCTTCCACATCTACCGATTGTCTG
>NW_017973526.1:0-7825 GCF_001876935.1 Asparagus officinalis
ATCTAGAGAGATTGTGAGAGAGAGATTTTGTAAATCTAATTGATTCTCATAATCTAGAGAAGGTATTTTGCTTCGCCTTAATTAAACTCTTGTGTTCTTCAGTTGTTTTCTTCTTACCCACTCTTGATAATTCCGCGATCAAGAGTGCTCGCACGGCGACTCGTATCAAGTTGGTATCAGAGCCCCTAGATCCTGTGAAGGGGGAACCTGTGTATGGTCCTTACTCGCTCACAGTACCAGAAGCTTGGCGAGATCCTTATTTCTTTGGAGAGAGTCCAGAAATTAAGGAAGGAGAAGATGACTGAAGCAGATAATTCAGCGAGACTTGATGCCATGGAGAGACAGATTGAGACGATCGGGACGACTCTTACCCAACTCGTGGGTCTAATCAACGGAGGTGACAAAAAGGAGGAATCTTCTTCGAAGGGCAAGAAGAAACTCGTCGAATCCGACGAGGAACACGAGGAATCTGATTCAGAGGGGGAGACTGAGATTGTCAAGACTGCTGGACATCAAAGGGGTAAGAACAATTACCAAAATCTGAAGATTGACTTCAAGGTTGAGATTCCTGTTTATGATGGGAGTATCAACGTGGAGAAGCTTGATGATTGGATCGAACGTATGGAGATGTACTTCACTCTCTACGGATATTCGTCCAAGGAGAAGATAGTGTTCGCGACACTGAAGCTTTCCGGGCACGCGTTGACGTGGTGGAAATCCTATTGCAAACAGGAGAGGAAAGCGGCGTCGTGGAACAAGTTCAAGGAACTACTTCGTAAACAGTTCTATTCAGTAGGGTTCCTTGAGGAGCGTTGGTACAAGTAGTATGGCTTGCGCCAAAAGTTTAATCAGACCGTTCAGGAGTATACGACGGAGTTCCAGCAGCAGGCGATGGTTCTAAACATCGCAACAGACGAGTATCCCATCTTCATGAAGTACATGGCGGGTCTGAATGATTACATCCGGAAGGAGATGAAGCTGTTTTCAGTGGAGACAATCGCAAAGGCGAACGTGAAGGCCATTGCCATTGAGGGCCGGCAGAAGAAGGGCAATGAGACAAAGGGGGATTCCAAACCATCGGGGAGCAAGACGGGTGGCTCTCAGTCTAAGGATGAGAAGAAGAAGGTTGACTCGGGGAAAGCAGGATTGACATGCAATCACTGCAAGCAGACAGGGCATGTGGCCGATCGTTGCTGGGATAAGTATCCTCATCTGAAGCCTAAAGGATTGAAGAAGAAGGAGGAGAAGAAGGCGTACGTGATAGCACAGGGTCCGAAGGAGGTTCCCGGGATGACCGAATCCAATAGCAGTCTCAACCTTATGGCGGGGAAGTAGGCTACCAAGGAAGATGACGACCCGAGGGAGCAGCTCTTTGTTCTAAAATTGCAGGTCAAGACCAGCTTAGTGGATGCTATTGTAGATCCAGGGAGTCAGAAAAATCTGATATCTGAGGCATTAGTACAGAAGCTGGGATTGAAGACGGTGAAGCATCCAAAGCCCTATCCATTAGGGTGGATTCAGAAGGAGGCGGGATTGAGTGTAGTGAACCAGTGTTCATTCAGATTTGCACTCCACGAGTCGTATATTGACGAGGTCACATGCGACGTGGTTCCGTTAGATGTTTGCCAAGTTATTTTGGGCAATCCTTATTTGTGGGATAGATACGCAGTATATGATCGGCGAGCCCAAAAGTATACGTTCACCAAGGATGGTGAGCAATTCGTTTTTCGTTCGGCGTCTCTTCCACAGGAGACGAGCTTGGTGACGGTGACTCATGCTAAGAGGTTGGTGAATGCGGGCATGAAGTTTGTTTTATTGTTCATTCGACCGTATGAAGAGCAGCTGAGTAGGATGTGCTTGTCCACCTTGAACAAGCTTCAGGAGGGAGATCTTGAAAGGTTAAAAGCCAAGTATGCGGACTTGTTTTCGGAGATCACGGGACTACCACCACGTCGAGGTGTAGAGCATGAGATTATGTTGACAGGGGAGAGTTCCTTACCTAACATAGGCCTATACCGCACATCAGTACTAGAGTCCGAGGAGATCAAGAAGCAAGTTCAGGAGCTCTTGGAGACAGGAGTGATTGTGCCAAGTTGTTCGCCTTGCGGGTCACCAGTGTTGTTGGTGCCCAAAAAGGATGGTGGATGGCGCATGTGCGTAGATTATCGGGCACTCAACAAGATCACAATCAAGAATCGCTACCCATTACCGCGGATCGATGATCTTATGGACCAGTTGGAGGGAGCGAGGTTTTTCACGAAGCTGGATTTGAAGTCTGGTTACCATCAGGTGAGGATTCGGGAGGAAGACACTTGGAAGACTGCGTTCAAGACCAAGCAAGGCCTGTTCGAGTGGTTGGTTATGCCGTTTGGACTGTGCAATGCTCCGGCTACCTTTATGAGGCTTATGAATGATTTGTCACGACCCTTTATAGAGGATTTTGTGATAGTTTACCTTGATGATATCTTGGTGTACAGCAGGACCTGGGAGGAGCATCTTGTTCATGTTGAGAAGGTATTTGAAGTGTTGCAGGACGGACAGCTGAAGCTCAACGGGAAAAAGTGCGAGTTCGGGAAGGACGAGTTGGTGTATCATAGATCCGGGTAAGGTGGCGGTGATCACAAAGTGGCCGACGCCGAAGACAGTGACTGAGGTGAGGAGCTTCATGGGAGCTTGCCAGTATTTGCGCAAGTTCATTCGACATTTTTCGACTTATGCGGCACCGTTACATGGCCTCACAAAGGCTAAAGTTCAGTTTGAGTGGGGAAAGACACATGAGGAGGCTTTTCAGTTGCTAAAAAGGAAGATCTCGGAGGCACCAGTGTTGGCATTGCCGAATTTGCAGCGGACTTTCGAGTAGAGACCGACGCGTCTAATTATGCGATGGGCGCGGTGTTGATTCAGGATGGGAAACCGGTGGAATACCATTCTGAGAAGTTTTCGGGTGCTATTGCGAACTACCCAACCTACGACAAGGAGTTCTATGCACTATATCAAGCAATTAAGCATTGGAGGGTGTACTTGTTAGGGAAGGAGGTGGTCGTGCATTCGGATCATAAGCCGTTGGAGTTCTTACATGCCCAGACGAAGCTACAGCAGGCGCGGCACATGAAGTGGATGTCTTATTTGATGGCTTTCAACATCATTATTAGGTACAAGAAGGGGGCGACGAACAAGTTGGCCGATATGTTATCTCGCCCACCGATAAGGTCGTTGTTGGTGGCGACGCGTATTCAGCCCTTGGTTCCTTTGGAGTATGTACAGCTGTACGCATCCAGTAGAGACTTTGGTAGTGTGTTTGAGCAGGCGAAGGCTGGTCGAAGGGGGGAGTATGCACTTGGAGATGATGGCTTATTGTATCGTGGGGCATCACTATGCATTCCGGAGGATGGTGATAGGTTGCAGTGGATTCGGGAAGCACATACCTCGCGTGTGCAAGGGCATTTTGGCATTCAGAAAACGCTTCTCAATCTACGGCGACATGTGTTTTGGCCACGGATGCTTGATGATGTGACCAAGTATGTTGGAGGGTGTAAGTTATGTTGTATTTCGAAGCCTTCTAACAGAAAGAGGGGATTGTACCTACCATTACCGGTTCCTTCTAGGCCGTGGGAGAGCATTTCTATGGATTTTCTAGGAGGGTTGCCGACTACGAAGCGCGGGCATGACTATTTGTACGTTGTGGTGGACCGATTCAGCAAGATGGTGATATTGATTCCTTGTAAGAAGACCGTGACGGGAGCGGGTGCAGCACAATTGTTCTTCGAACATGTGTGGAAGCACTTTGGGTTGCCGAGTTCGATTATTTCGGATCGGGATAGCCGTTTTCTCGGGCATTTTTGGGATTCTTTGTGGAGTTTGATGGACACCAAATTGAAGAAGAGCACGGCATTTCACCCACAAACAGACGGACAAACGGAGGTAGTCAACCGGACTATGGTGCACATGTTGCGGGGGTATAATTCTAGGCATCCTAAGACTTGGGATGAGAGTTTACCATATTTGCAGTTTGCTTTCAATCGGGCGATTCATGGATCTTCAGGGAAGTCACCGTTTGAGACTTGTTATGGATTTTTACCGCCGAGCCCGTTCGATCTTGTGTTTTCAAGTGAAGCCACAGTGGACGACAAGGAGGGGAGTGAGAGACAAAGTGCTCAGCGATTTCTTGAGAAGATTGCAAATATTCATGCCACGGTTGAAGCTCAATTGAAGAAATCGCAAGCTAAGTACAAGGCGAAGCATGATCAACATCGGGTTCCTTGTAACTTTGGTAAAGGCGATATGGTATGGCTAAAATTGAGTAAGGAGAGGCTCAAAGGAGAAGGGAAGAAGTTGAAGCCTATTCGTTATGGTCCGTTTCGGATTATCGATCAGATTGGCGACAACGCTTTTCGTTTAGATTTGCCACCTTACTTAGGCATGTATTCGGTGATCAATGCCGAGTACTTGAAGTTGTTTGAACCTCCGTTATTGGATGATGAAGGTGATGACAAGTTGATCTTACCGCATGTTGAAGACTTGTGGTTTGATAGAGAGGAGCCACTGAAAGAAGATTGCATTTTGGAACGGAAGACGACCACGACGAGGTGGGGGACGAAGGAGTCGTTTCTCATTGGACGTCAAGGTCAGGTCCCTAGCAAGGCCAAGTGGTTCAACAGAGAAGGAGGGGCTCGCGAGTTCCCTCAGCTGAAGTTCTAACTTGAATGGGACTTCAAGTTCCTAAAGGGGGGACCCATGATACGGGTTTATCTTCTCTTCGGGAGCTTAGCGATCCTCATGGGAGCTTGAGGATAGATGATTCTCATGGTATCTTGAGAATAGAGTAGAGGAGTCGTGGATGAGGCCATTGGAAGCAACGAAGTCGAAAGGATTCATCAAAACTGCAGAAATTACAGTTGGACTCTGTCCGGTCGACCGGCGTGGTCACGGCGGTCGACCGCATCGTGCACGGACCCCAACTGTGTCTCGGGACTGAGATCGGTCGACCGATGGTGGCACTGCGGTCGACCGGAGAACCCTGTAATCGATTTTCCAGATTTCGTCGTTCTGACCGGTCGACCGACTTGGGCACTGCGGTCGACCGCGTCGCGGATCCGGGCCTGGGTCTGTTTCCTGCTCCAGTTGGGATTTCTGTTTAGTATAAATAGAAACACGACTTTTCTAGGGTTTAGAACGCAGTTTGTAATCAGAAAAGAGATCAGGGAGGTTGTTCTTTGATCTAGAGAGATTGTGAGAGAGAGATTTGTAAAATCCAATTGATTCTCATAATCTAGAGAAGGTATTTTCCTTCGCCCTAATTCAACTCTTGTGTTCTTCTGTCGTTCTTCTTCTTTACCCACTCTTGATAATTCCGCGATCAAGAGTGCTCGCACGGCAACTTGTATCAATTATACCTACAGATAAACAAATAGCAGATATATTAACAAAACCCCTAAAAGAAGAAATTTATGTTAAATTAAGAAGGGAATTAGGTATTTATTCAATTGAAGATTTAAATTAATTTTTAAAACAAACATATATACATTTATACCCTAAATAGTCGACTAATTTGACTTATAGTCGACTACATGCACAAGTCTTACAAATAATTTTTCTGAAAAATTACAGTGTAGTCGACTACTTGCCTTTATAGTCGACTACTCAATGTTAAAATCTTAAAATCAACTTTCTGTTGTTTACAGTGTAGTCGACTACAATACAGATTAGTCGACTACTCTGAGTTAAAAACTGAAACTCATCTTTCTGTCATTTACAGAATAGTCGACTACTCTCACTATTAGTCGACTAATGATTCTGAATTTTTAGTTTTACAGTTTTTAAGCCTAGTGGATTTTTTCTTAGATTCAAACCAAAAACCCAATACCCATACCCGTTTAAGTTAAGTTAAATTCATCTCAACCATTGTTTTTCAACTCTATTAATCCTAACCACACATTTAAGATTAAATCTCAACCATACACTCAATTAACTATCAAATCTCAACCATTCATTGTATTTTATTCTTAAAAGATAAAGTAAAAATCAAAAACTACCCACTATCTATTCCCAAAACCGAAACCCCATCTTCCCCACTTCAGAATCAACGAATCCAGGTTAGGGCATCTCATTTTTCTCACTTTTTTCATCAATTTCTTCAATTCTCTTTCAAATCTGACAAGCAATCAAGCTCAGTAGTCGACTAATCCAAGCTATAGTCGACTAATCTAGGGTTTCTACAGTTTGGGGTATTGTTTTTAAACTTGATCTTTACATCTTTTGTTATTTATCTATCTAATCATGTCTAGATCTAAGAAAGCTAAGCAAACACATACCTCTATCAATGATGAAATCATCATCTATTTAAAAAGTCCTGATTTATTAGAAGAATTTAACAAAATATCAACTTTTGAAGTTCTTCCAGGACGATTTGTGAAATTTGATGATTTTATACCCTGGAACTTTAGCTCATATTTTGAAAATGTGGGATTACTTGAATTATTCTCTGCTGAAAATAAAAAACCCACATATCCATTTCTTGTGCAACTGTTCTATACTAATATAGAACGTGTGGGAACTATAGGTGGCTCTGAAAAACTTAGGACTCTTGTTAAAGGAATAGAAATTGACTTATCTACAAAGTCAATTGGTAAAATCTTCAATATTCCTTATCAAGGAGTTTCTCTTAAGTCTGTTAGGATGAATGATTCAGATCTGTTATCTAATCATATATTTCTTCCTGGATATGGCAAACCTTTAAATAACTCAAACAAACTTCGTCCAATTCCTAGGTTCATTGCACGAATCCTAGCTTATAACTTGTTTCCAAAAACTAGGAGTTTTCATTTCATTTCCCTAGATTTAGCAAAAGCTCTATATGCTATAATGGGAAATATTCAAGTTAATTGGGCTGAAGTTTACTTTGACAATCTTCTGACTATTCCAAGAGGATTTCTTCCTTATGGTGCATTCCTAACTAAAATCTTTGACAAATTCCATGTCGATCTCCAATCTGAAAATTCTGTTGTCCGATCCATTGAATTTTTTGATTCAAATGCCCTAACTAGGATGAAATTGACAAACTTTGAAATTCAAGAACAAAATCCTCAAAATGAACCTGAACCTCATCAAGAAGAAATTCCACAATCCTCAACTCAAGCAGGAGCTTCTTCAAGTCAACCACCACCATTTCCTACAGAACCCTCATGCTTTTCAGACGTGCAATACAACACTTTAAGTGCACGTATTCTTGAACTTGAAACTGGTCAAAGAGCTCTATATTCTCAGAATTCATACATCATTAGTAATCAAGAAGAGCTAATCAAGAAGTTTGAAGACTTGGACACAAAGCTAAATACGTATTTTCAAGGACCTCCTCCAGCACCTTACAAGGATAGCAACCTCCTCCAGCACCTTAGGATGTTTTTATGTTAATTTTAAAAACAATTATGTTATTTTGTTTAAGTATCAAAAACTTTGTAGTTGTGAGATGTTAGGACTTATGTAATATGTTATTTATGTTGCTACTATGTCAAGTATGTTGATTGTGTGTTTCCTTATCTATGATGATGTTTGGTTAGTTAATATATGTGCTACATATTTTAAACAGATCATGGTGATGAACATTGTGGAACTTTTGGTCTTTATGGCAAGTCTTTGCCTACCTATTTGGATGGGTGAAGTTATGGACTATGTTCATAACCTGGATGATTTGTTTGAAGTTTTAGCACATGTTGAAGAAATAATGTCATGTTTAGCATAAATATTTTCCTCTTTTTGTTGATAACAAAGGGGGAGAAATAGATGTATTGTTATGTATTGTTATAGACTCAAATTTGCATATATGCAG